>NW_026728216.1:72500-232322 GCF_030684315.1 Stegostoma tigrinum | reverse complement strand
GGGGGCAAGTCGCAGTGAGCGGGACAGGGCCGCGGCAGGCAAGTCCCTGTCAGCGGCACAGGGCTGCGGGGGGCAAGTCGCAGTGAGCGGGTCAGGGCTGCGGGGTGCAGTGTCGCACTGAGCGGGTCAGGGCTGCGGGGGCAAGTACCTGTCAGCGGAACAGGATTGCGGGGGGCAAGTCGCAGTGAGCGGGTCAGGGCTGTGGGGGGCCGGTCCCCGTGAGCGGTTCAGGGCTGCGGGGGGCCAGTCCCCCTGAGCGGGTCAGGGCTGCGGGGGGCAGGTCGCAGTGTTCGGGTGAGGTCTGCGGGTGGCAAGTCGCAGTGAGCGGGTCAGGGCAGTGGGGGGCCAGTTGCAGAGAGCGGGTCAGGGCTTCGGGGGGCAGGTCGGAGTGAGCAGGTCAGGGCTGTGGGGGGCAGGTCGCAGAGCCCGGGTCAGGGCTGCGGGGGCCATTTGCAGTGAGCGGGTTAGGACTGCTGGGGGCAAGTCGCAGTGAGCGGGTCAGGTGTGCGGGGTCAAGTCGCAGTGAGCGGGTCAGGGCGGCGGGGGGGCCAGTCCCTGTGAGCGGGACAGGACTGCGGGGCTAAGTCGCAGTGAGCAGGTCAGGACTGCGGGGGGCAAATCGCAGTGAGCGGGTCAGGTCTGCGGGGAGCAAGTCGCAGTGAGCGGGTCAGGGCTGCGGGGGGCAAGTCAAAGTGAGCGGGTCATGGCTGCGGCGGGCCAGTCCCTGTGAGCGAGTCAGGGCGGCGGCGGGCCAGTCCCAGTTAGTGCGTCAGGGCTGCGGGGGGCTGTGTCGCAGTGAGTGGGTCAGGGCTGCGGGGGCCAGTCCATGTGAGCGGGTCAGGGCTGCCGGGGGGGCCGGTCCCCCTGAGCGGGTGAGGACTGCGGGGGGGAAGTCGCAGTGAGCGGGTCAGGGCTGCGGGGGGCAGTGTCACAGTGAGCGGGTCAGGGCTGCAGGGGCAAGTCCCTGTCACGGGACAGGACTGCGGAGGGCAAGTGGCAGTGAGCGGGTCAGGGCTGCGGGGGGCCAGTCCCTGTGAGCTGGTCAGGGCTGCGGGGGCCAGTCACTGTCACCGGGTCAGGGCTGCGGGGGGCCGGTCCCCGTGAGCGGGTCAGGGCTGCGGGGGTCAAATCGCAGTGAGCGGGTGAGGTCTGCGGGGGTCAAGTCGCAGTGAGCGGGTCAGGGCTGCGGGGACAAATCCCTGTCAGCGGGACAGGACTGCGGAGGGCAAGTCGCAGTGAGCGGGTCAGGGCTGCGGGGGCCGGTCACTGTCAGCGGGATAGGACTGCGGGGGGCAAGTCCCTGTCAGCGGGTCAGGGCAGCGGGGGGGGCAAGTCGCAGTGAGCGGGTGAGGTCTGCGGGGGTCAAGTCGCAGTGAGCGGGTCAGCGCAGGGGGGGGCCAGTCGCAGGGAGCAGGTCAGGACTGCGGGGGGCAAGTCGCAGTGAGGGGGTCAGGGCTGCCGGGGCCAGTCGCTGTGAGCGGATCAGGGCTGCGGGTGGCAAGTCGCAGTGAGCGGGTCAGGTCTGCGGGTGGCAAGTCGCAGTGAAATGGGTCAGGTCTGCAGGGGGCAAGTCGCAGTGAGCGGGCCAGGTCTGCGGGGGCCAGTCCCTGTGAGCAGTTCAGGGCTGCAGGCACCAGTCCCTCTGAGGGAGTCAGGACTGCGGGGGGCAGTGTCGCAGTGAGCGTGTCAGGGCAGCGGGGGGCAAGTCGCAGTGAGCGGGTCAGGGCTGCCGGGGCCAGTCGCTGTGAGCCGATCAGGGCTGCGGGGGGCAAGGAGCAGTGAGCGGGTCAGGTCTGCGGGTGGCAAGTCGAAGTGAAATGGGTCAGGTCTGCAGGGGGCAAGTCGCAGTGAGCGGGTCAGGTCTGCGGGGGCCAGTCCCTGTGAGCAGTTCAGGGCTGCAGGGACCAGTCCCTCTGAGGGGGTCAGGACTGCGGGGGACAGTGTCGCAGTGAGTGTGTCAGGGCAGCGGGGGGCCAGTACCCGTGAGCGGTTCTCGGCTGCGGGGGGGCGGGTCGCAGTGAGCGGGTCAGGGCTGCGGGGGCAAGTCCCTGTCAGCGGGACAGGACTGCGGGGGCATGTCGCAGTGAGCGGGTCAGGGCTGCGGGGGCCAGTCCCACTCAGCGGGTCAGGGCTGCGGGGGGCAGTGGCGCAGTGAGCGGGTCAGGATGTGGGGGCCAGTCACTGTCAGCGGGATAGGACTGCGGGGGGCAAGTCCCTGTCAGCGGGTCAGGGCAGCGGGGGGCAAGTCGCAGTGAGCGGGTCAGGGCTGCGAGTGGCAGTGTCGCAGTGAGCGGGTCAGGGCTGCGGGGGGCAAGTCGCAGTCAGCGGGTCAGGGCTGCGGGGGGCAGTCGCAGTGAGCGGGTCAGGGCTGCGGGGGCAAGTCAATGTGAGCGGGACAGGACTGCGGGGGCAAGTCCCCGTGAGCGGGTCAGGGCTGCGGGGTGCAAGTCACAGTGAGCGGGTCAGGGCTGCGGGGGGCCAGTCGCAGCGAGCGGGTCAGGGCTGCGGGGGCCAGTTGCAGTGAGCGGGTCAGGACTGCGGGGGACAAGTCCCTGTGAGCGGGTCAGGACTGCGGGGGGCAAGTCGCAGTGAGCGGGTCAGGGCCAGTCCCTGTGAGCTGGTCAGGGCGGCGGGGGCCAGTCCCTTTCACCGGGTCAGGCCTGCGGGGGGCAAGTCGCAGTGAGCGGGTCAGGGCTGCGGGGGCCAGTCCCTGTCAGCGTGTCAGGGCTGCGGGGCCAAGTCCCTGTCAGCGGGACAGGGCTGAGGGGGGCATGTCGCAGTGAGCGGGTCAGGGCTGCGTGATGCAAGTTGCAGTGAGCGGGTCAGGGCTGTGGGGGGGCCAGTCGCAGTGAGCGGGTCAGGGCTGCGGGGGCAAGTCCCTGTCAGCGGGACAGGACAGCGGGGGGCAAGTCGCAGTGAGCGGGTCAGGGCTGCGGGGGGCCAGTCGCAGTGAGCGGGACAGGACTGCGGGGGGCCAGTTGCAGTGAGCGGGTCACGTCTGCGGGGGGTAAGTCGCAGTGAGCGGGACAGGACTGCGGGGGCAAGTCCCCGTGAGCGGGTCGGGGTTCGGGGGTCCGGACCCCCTGAGCGGATCAGGGCTGCGGGGGGCAAGTAGCAGTGAGCGGGTCAGGTCTGCGGGTGGCAAGTCGAAGTGAAATGGGTCAGGTCTGCAGGGGGCAAGTCACAGTGAGCGGGTCAGGTCTGCGGGGGCCAGTCCCTGTGAGCAGTTCAGGGATGCAGGGACCAGTCCCTCTGAGGGGGTCAGGACTGCGGGGGACAGTGTCGCAGTGAGCGTGTCAGGGCAGCAGGGGGCCAGTACCCGTGAGCGGGTCTCGGCTGCGGGGGGGGCGGGTCGCAGTGAGCGGGTCAGGGCTGCGGAGGGCAAGTCGCAGTGAGCGGGTCAGGGCTGCGGGGGCCGGTCACTGTCAGCGGGATAGGACTGCGGGGGGCAAGTCCCTGTCAGCGGGTCAGGGCAGCGGGGGGGGCAAGTCGCAGTGAGCGGGTGAGGTCTGCGGGGGTCAAGTCGCAGTGAGCGGGTCAGCGCAGGGGGGGGCCAGTCGCAGGGAGCAGGTCAGGACTGCGGGGGGCAAGTCGCAGTGAGGGGGTCAGGGCTGCCGGGGCCAGTCGCTGTGAGCGGATCAGGGCTGCGGGTGGCAAGTCGCAGTGAGCGGGTCAGGTCTGCGGGTGGCAAGTCGCAGTGAAATGGGTCAGGTCTGCAGGGGGCAAGTCGCAGTGAGCGGGCCAGGTCTGCGGGGGCCAGTCCCTGTGAGCAGTTCAGGGCTGCAGGCACCAGTCCCTCTGAGGGAGTCAGGACTGCGGGGGGCAGTGTCGCAGTGAGCGTGTCAGGGCAGCGGGGGGCAAGTCGCAGTGAGCGGGTCAGGGCTGCCGGGGCCAGTCGCTGTGAGCCGATCAGGGCTGCGGGGGGCAAGGAGCAGTGAGCGGGTCAGGTCTGCGGGTGGCAAGTCGAAGTGAAATGGGTCAGGTCTGCAGGGGGCAAGTCGCAGTGAGCGGGTCAGGTCTGCGGGGGCCAGTCCCTGTGAGCAGTTCAGGGCTGCAGGGACCAGTCCCTCTGAGGGGGTCAGGACTGCGGGGGACAGTGTCGCAGTGAGTGTGTCAGGGCAGCGGGGGGCCAGTACCCGTGAGCGGTTCTCGGCTGCGGGGGGGCGGGTCGCAGTGAGCGGGTCAGGGCTGCGGGGGCAAGTCCCTGTCAGCGGGACAGGACTGCGGGGGCATGTCGCAGTGAGCGGGTCAGGGCTGCGGGGGCCAGTCCCACTCAGCGGGTCAGGGCTGCGGGGGGCAGTGGCGCAGTGAGCGGGTCAGGATGTGGGGGCCAGTCACTGTCAGCGGGATAGGACTGCGGGGGGCAAGTCCCTGTCAGCGGGTCAGGGCAGCGGGGGGCAAGTCGCAGTGAGCGGGTCAGGGCTGCGAGTGGCAGTGTCGCAGTGAGCGGGTCAGGGCTGCGGGGGGCAAGTCGCAGTCAGCGGGTCAGGGCTGCGGGGGGCAGTCGCAGTGAGCGGGTCAGGGCTGCGGGGGCAAGTCAATGTGAGCGGGACAGGACTGCGGGGGCAAGTCCCCGTGAGCGGGTCAGGGCTGCGGGGTGCAAGTCACAGTGAGCGGGTCAGGGCTGCGGGGGGCCAGTCGCAGCGAGCGGGTCAGGGCTGCGGGGGCCAGTTGCAGTGAGCGGGTCAGGACTGCGGGGGACAAGTCCCTGTGAGCGGGTCAGGACTGCGGGGGGCAAGTCGCAGTGAGCGGGTCAGGGCCAGTCCCTGTGAGCGGGTCAGGGCTGCGGTGGCAAATAGCTGTCACAGGGTCAGGGCTATAAGGGCCAGTCCCTGTCAGCCGCACAGGTCTGCGTAGGTCAGTCCCTGTGAGCGGGTCAGGGCTGCGGGGGCCAGTCCCTGTGAGCGGGTCAGGGCTGCGGTGGCAAATAGCTGTCACAGGGTCAGGGCTGCGGGTACCAGTCCCTGTCAGGGGGTCAGGGCTGCGGGGACCAGTCCCTGTCAGGGGGTCAGGGCTGCGGGGGCCAGTCCCTGTGAGCGGGTCAGGGCTGCGGTGGCAAATAGCTGTCACAGGGTCAGGGCTATAAGGGCCAGTCCCTGTCAGCCGCACAGGTCTGCGTAGGTCAGTCCCTGTGAGCGGGTCAGGGCTGCGGGGGCCAGTCCCTGTGAGCGGGTCAGGGCTGCGGTGGCAAATAGCTGTCACAGGGTCAGGGCTGCGGGTACCAGTCCCTGTCAGGGGGTCAGGGCTGCGGGGACCAGTCCCTGTCAGGGGGTCAGGGCTGCGGGGTCCAGTCCCTGGGAGCTGGTCAGGGCTGCGGGGGCCAGTCCATGGGAGCCGGTCAGGGGAGCGGGGGCCAGTACCTGGGAGCGGGTCAGGGCTGCAGGGGCCAGTCCCTGGGAGCGGGTCAGGGCTGCGGGGGCCAGTCCCTGGGAGCCGGTCAGGGCTGCGGGGGTCAGTCCCTGGGAGCGGGTCAGGGCTGCAGGGACCAGTCCCTCTGAGGGGGTCAGGACTGCGGGGGACAGTGTCGCAGTGAGTGTGTCAGGGCAGCGGGGGGCCAGTACCCGTGAGCGGTTCTCGGCTGCGGGGGGGCGGGTCGCAGTGAGCGGGTCAGGGCTGCGGGGGCAAGTCCCTGTCAGCGGGACAGGACTGCGGGGGCATGTCGCAGTGAGCGGGTCAGGGCTGCGGGGGCCAGTCCCACTCAGCGGGTCAGGGCTGCGGGGGGCAGTGGCGCAGTGAGCGGGTCAGGATGTGGGGGCCAGTCACTGTCAGCGGGATAGGACTGCGGGGGGCAAGTCCCTGTCAGCGGGTCAGGGCAGCGGGGGGCAAGTCGCAGTGAGCGGGTCAGGGCTGCGAGTGGCAGTGTCGCAGTGAGCGGGTCAGGGCTGCGGGGGGCAAGTCGCAGTCAGCGGGTCAGGGCTGCGGGGGGCAGTCGCAGTGAGCGGGTCAGGGCTGCGGGGGCAAGTCAATGTGAGCGGGACAGGACTGCGGGGGCAAGTCCCCGTGAGCGGGTCAGGGCTGCGGGGTGCAAGTCACAGTGAGCGGGTCAGGGCTGCGGGGGGCCAGTCGCAGCGAGCGGGTCAGGGCTGCGGGGGCCAGTTGCAGTGAGCGGGTCAGGACTGCGGGGGACAAGTCCCTGTGAGCGGGTCAGGACTGCGGGGGGCAAGTCGCAGTGAGCGGGTCAGGGCCAGTCCCTGTGAGCTGGTCAGGGCGGCGGGGGCCAGTCCCTTTCACCGGGTCAGGCCTGCGGGGGGCAAGTCGCAGTGAGCGGGTCAGGGCTGCGGGGGCCAGTCCCTGTCAGCGTGTCAGGGCTGCGGGGCCAAGTCCCTGTCAGCGGGACAGGGCTGAGGGGGGCATGTCGCAGTGAGCGGGTCAGGGCTGCGTGATGCAAGTTGCAGTGAGCGGGTCAGGGCTGTGGGGGGGCCAGTCGCAGTGAGCGGGTCAGGGCTGCGGGGGCAAGTCCCTGTCAGCGGGACAGGACAGCGGGGGGCAAGTCGCAGTGAGCGGGTCAGGGCTGCGGGGGGCCAGTCGCAGTGAGCGGGACAGGACTGCGGGGGGCCAGTTGCAGTGAGCGGGTCACGTCTGCGGGGGGTAAGTCGCAGTGAGCGGGACAGGACTGCGGGGGCAAGTCCCCGTGAGCGGGTCGGGGTTCGGGGGTCCGGACCCCCTGAGCGGATCAGGGCTGCGGGGGGCAAGTAGCAGTGAGCGGGTCAGGTCTGCGGGTGGCAAGTCGAAGTGAAATGGGTCAGGTCTGCAGGGGGCAAGTCACAGTGAGCGGGTCAGGTCTGCGGGGGCCAGTCCCTGTGAGCAGTTCAGGGATGCAGGGACCAGTCCCTCTGAGGGGGTCAGGACTGCGGGGGACAGTGTCGCAGTGAGCGTGTCAGAGCAGCAGGGGGCCAGTACCCGTGAGCGGGTCTCGGCTGCGGGGGGGGCGGGTCGCAGTGAGCGGGTCAGGGCTGCGGGGGGCAGGTCGCAGTGAGCGGGTCAGGGCTGCGGGTGGGCCAGTCGCAGTGAGCAGTCCAGGGCTGCGGGGGCAAATCCCTGTCAGCGGGACAGGACTGCGGGGGCAAGTCGCAGTGAGCGGGTCAGGGCTGCGGGGGCCAGTCCCACTCAGCGGGTCAGGGCTGCGGGGGGGAGTGGCGCAGTGAGCGGGTCAGGATGCGGGGGCCAGTCACTGTCAGCGGGATAGGACTGCGGGGGGCAAGTCCCTGTCAGCGGGTCAGGGCAGCGGGGAGCAAGTCGCAGTGAGCGGGTCAGGGCTGCGAGTGGCAGTGTCGCAGTGAGCGGGTCAGGGCTGCGGGGGGCAAGTCGCAGTCAGCGGGTCAGGGCTGCGGGGGGCAGTCGCAGTGAGCGGGTCAGGGCTGCGGGGGCAAGTCAATGTGAGCGGGACAGGACTGCGGGGGCAAGTCCCCGTGAGCGGGTCAGGGCTGCGGGGTGCAAGTCACAGTGAGCGGGTCAGGGCTGCGGGGGGCCAGTCGCAGTGAGCGGGTCAGGGCTGCGGGGGCAAGTCCCTCTCAGCGGGACAGGACTGCGAGGGGCAAGTCACAGTGAGCAGGTCAGGGCTGCGGGGGGCATTGTCGCAGCGAGCAGGTCAGGGCTGCGGGGGCCAGTCGCAGTGAGCGGGTCAGGGCTGCGGGGGCCAGTCAATGTGAGCAGGACAGGACTGCGGGGGCAAGTCCCCATGAGCGGGTTAGGGCTGCTGAGTGCAAGTCGCAGTGAGCGGGTCAGGGCTGCGGGGGCAAGTCGCAGTGAGCGGGTCACGTCTGCGGGGGGTAAGTCGCAGTGAGCGGGTCAGGGCTGCAGGGGGCAGGTCACAGTGAGCGGGTCAGGGCTGCGGGCGGCAAGTCGCAGTGAGCGGGTCAGGTCTGCGGGGGGCAAGTCGCAGTGAGCGGGTCAGGGCTGCGGGCGGCAAGTCGCAGTGAGCGGGTCAGGGCTGCCGTGGGCAGTGTCGCAGTGAGCAGTTCAGGGCTGTGGGGGGCCAGTCCCTGTGAGTGGGTCAGGGCTGCGGGGGCCAGTCCCTGTGAGCGGGTCAGGGCTGCGGCGGGCCAGTCCCAGTGAGCGGGTCAGGGCTGCGGGGGCCAGTCCCTGTGAGCGGTTCAGGGCTGCAGGGGCCAGTCCCTCTGAGCGGGTCAGGGCTCCGGGGGCAGTCCCTCTGAGCGGGTCAGGACTGCGGGTGGCAAGTCGCAGTGAGCGGGTCAGGACTGCGGGGGGCAAGTCGCAGTGAGCGGGTCAGGGCTGCGGGGGGCAAGTCGCAGTGAGTGGGTCAGGGCTGCTGGGGGCCTGTCCCTGTGAGCGGGTCTGGGCTGCGGGGACCAGTCCCTGTGAGCGGGTCAGGGCTGCGGGGGGCCAGTCCCTGTGAGCGGGTCAGGGCTGCGGGGGGCCAGTCCCTGTCAGCGGGTCAGCACTGCGGGGGGCAAGTCGCAGTGAGCGGGTCAGGGCTGCAGGGGGCAAGTCGCAGTGAGCGGGTCAGGGCTGCGGGGGGCAGTGTCGCAGTGAGCCGGTCAGGGCTGTGGGCGGACAGCCCACGTGAGCGGGTCAGGGCTGCGGGGGGCAGTGTTGCAGTGAGCGGGTCAGGGCTGCGGGGGCAAGTCCCCGTGAGCGGGTCAGGGCTGCGGGGTGCAAGTCACAGTGAGCGGGTCAGGGCTGCGGGGGGCCAGTCGCAGTGAGCGGGTCAGGGCTGCGGGGGCAAGTCCCTCTCAGCGGGACAGGACTGCGAGGGGCAAGTCACAGTGAGCAGGTCAGGGCTGCGGGGGGCATTGTCGCAGCGAGCAGGTCAGGGCTGCGGGGGCCAGTCGCAGTGAGCGGGTCAGGGCTGCGGGGGCCAGTCAATGTGAGCAGGACAGGACTGCGGGGGCAAGTCCCCATGAGCGGGTTAGGGCTGCTGAGTGCAAGTCGCAGTGAGCGGGTCAGGGCTGCGGGGGCAAGTCGCAGTGAGCGGGTCACGTCTGCGGGGGGTAAGTCGCAGTGAGCGGGTCAGGGCTGCAGGGGGCAGGTCACAGTGAGCGGGTCAGGGCTGCGGGCGGCAAGTCGCAGTGAGCGGGTCAGGTCTGCGGGGGGCAAGTCGCAGTGAGCGGGTCAGGGCTGCGGGCGGCAAGTCGCAGTGAGCGGGTCAGGGCTGCCGTGGGCAGTGTCGCAGTGAGCAGTTCAGGGCTGTGGGGGGCCAGTCCCTGTGAGTGGGTCAGGGCTGCGGGGGCCAGTCCCTGTGAGCGGGTCAGGGCTGCGGCGGGCCAGTCCCAGTGAGCGGGTCAGGGCTGCGGGGGCCAGTCCCTGTGAGCGGTTCAGGGCTGCAGGGGCCAGTCCCTCTGAGCGGGTCAGGGCTCCGGGGGCAGTCCCTCTGAGCGGGTCAGGACTGCGGGTGGCAAGTCGCAGTGAGCGGGTCAGGACTGCGGGGGGCAAGTCGCAGTGAGCGGGTCAGGGCTGCGGGGGGCAAGTCGCAGTGAGTGGGTCAGGGCTGCTGGGGGCCTGTCCCTGTGAGCGGGTCTGGGCTGCGGGGACCAGTCCCTGTGAGCGGGTCAGGGCTGCGGGGGGCCAGTCCCTGTGAGCGGGTCAGGGCTGCGGGGGGCCAGTCCCTGTCAGCGGGTCAGCACTGCGGGGGGCAAGTCGCAGTGAGCGGGTCAGGGCTGCAGGGGGCAAGTCGCAGTGAGCGGGTCAGGGCTGCGGGGGGCAGTGTCGCAGTGAGCCGGTCAGGGCTGTGGGCGGACAGCCCACGTGAGCGGGTCAGGGCTGCGGGGGGCAGTGTTGCAGTGAGCGGGTCAGGGCTGCGGGGGCAAGTCGCTTTGAGCGGTTCAGGACTGCGGGGGGCAAGTCACAGTGAGCGGTCAGGTCTGCGGGGGGCAAGTCGCAGTGAGCGGGTCAGGGCTGCGGGGGCAAGTCCCTGTCAGCGGGACAGGACTGCAAGGGGGAAGTCCCTGTCAGCGGGTCAGGTCTGCGGGGGGCAGGTCGCAGTGAGCGGGTCAGGACTGTCGGGGGCAAGTCGCAGTGAGCGGGTCAGGACTGCAGGGGGCAAGTCGCAGTGAGCGGGTCAGGGCTGCGGGGGCTCGTCCCTCTGAGCGGATCTGGCTGCGGGGGCAAGTCCCTCTGAGCGGGTCAGGGCTGCGGGGGCCACTCCCTCTGAGCGGGTCAGGGCGGCGGGCGCCAGTCCCTCTGAGCGGTTCAGGGCTGCAGGGGCCAGTCCCTCTGAGCAGGAGACAGTGACACCTGTCCAAGTCAGGCAGGGAATCCACTTCCATCAGTCACCACCCCTATTCCCCACAGTCACGGCATCACATTGCACTCAGTCACTGCATCCCATTTCCCTCAGTCAGTGCATCCCATTACATTCAGTCACTGCATCCCATTTCACTCAGTCACTGCATCCCATTTCACTCAGTCACTACAACCCATTTCACGCAGTCACTGCATCCCATTTCACTCAGTCACTACATCGGATTTCAGTCAGTCACTCCCTCCCATTTCAGTCAGTCCCTCCCATTTCAGTCAGTCTCTGCATCCCATTTCCCTCAGTCACTGCATCCCATTACAATCAGTCACTGCATCCCATTTCATGGAGACAGTGAATCCTATTCAACTGCGACAGTGAACCCATTTCCATCAGTCACCGCCCCCTATTCCCCACAGTCACGGCATCACATTACACTCAGTCACTGCATCCCATTTCACTCAGTCACTGCACCCCATTTCACTCAGTCACTGCACCCCATTTCACTCAGTCACTGCGTCCTATTTCCCTCAGTCACTGCGTCCCATACCCTCAGTCACTGCGTCCCATTTCCCTCAGTCACTGCGTCCCATTTCCCTCAGTCACTGCAACCCATTTCACTCAGTCACTGTATCCCGTTTCTCACTGACACTTCATCAAATTTCCGTCAGATACTGCATCCCACTTGCGCAGTCACTGCATCCCATTTCACTCAGTCACTGCAGCTCATGTCACTCTCTTACTGCATGCAATTTCCATCAGTCTCTGCATCTCATGTCACTCATTCAGTGCATCCCATTTCACTCAGTCACTGCATCCCATTTCCCTCAGTCACTGCATCCCAATTCCCTCAGTCACTACATCCCATTTCAGTCAGTCACTCCCTCCCATTTCAGTCAGTCACTCCCTCCCATTTCTGTCAGTCACTCCCTCCCATTTCAGTCAGTCACTGCATCCCATTTCCCTCAGTCAATGGATCCCATTTCACTCAGTCACTGCATCCCATTTCACTCAGTCACTGCATCCCATTTCACTCAGTCACGGCATCCCATTTCACTCAGTCACGGCATCCCATTTCACTCAGTCACTCCCTCCCATTTCAGTCAGTCACTCCCATTTCAGTCAGTCACTGCATCCCATTTCACGCAGTCACTGCATCCCATATCCCATAGTCACTGCATCTCCTTTCCTCAGTCACTGCATCCCATTTCACTCAGTCACTGTGTCCCGTTTCTCACTGACACTTCATCAAATTTCCATCAGATACTGCATCCCACTTGCGCAGTCACTGCATCCCATTTCACTCAGTCACTGCAGCTGATGTCACTCTCTTACTGCATGCAATTTCCATCAGTCTCTGCATCTCATTTCTCACAATCACTGCATCCCATTTCACTCAGTGAGTTAATCACATTTCACTCAGTCACTGCATCCCATTTCCCTCAGTCACTGTATCCCGTTTCTCACTGACGCTGCATTCAATTTCCGTCAGGTACTGCAACCCATTTCCTCAGTCACTGCCTCCCATTTTCCACATTCACTGCATCTCCTTTCCCACATTCACTGCATCTCCTTTCCCTCACTCACCGCATCGCATTTCCCTCAGTCACTGCATCCCATTTCCCTCAGTCACTGCGTCCCATTTCACTCAGCCACTGCCTCCCATTTCACTCAGTCACTGCCTGCCATTTCACTCAGTCACTGCCTGCCATTTCACTCAGTCACTCCCTCCCATTTCACTCAGTCACTGCATCCCATTTAACAGAGACAGTGAATCTTATCCAAGTGAGACAGTGAATCCATTTCCATCAGTCACCGCAGCCTATTCCCCACAGTCACGGCATCACATTTCCCTCAGTCACTGCGTCCCATTTCACTCAGTCACTGCGTCCCATTTAACTGAGACAGTGAATCTCATTGAACTGAGACGGTGCATCCCATTACCCTCAGTCACTGCATCTCTTTTCCCTCAGTCACTGCATCTCATTTTCCTCAGTCAATGCATCCCATGACCCTCGCTCACTGCTTCCCATTTCACTCAGTCACTGCGTCCGATTTCACTCAGTCACTGCGTCCCCTTACCCTCAGTCACTGCATCAAATTACCCTCAGTCACAGCATCCCATTTCACTCAGTGACTGCCACCCATTTCACTCAGTCACTGTATCCTACTTCACTCAGTCACTGCCTCCCACTTCACTCAGTCACTGCCTCCCAATTCACTCAGTCACTGCCTCCCAATTCACTCAGTCACTGCCTCCCATTTCACTCAGTCACTGCCTCCCATTTCAGTCAGTCACTCCCTCCCATTTCAGACAGTCACTCCCTCCCATTTCCCTCAGTCACTGCATCCCATTTAACGAAGACAGTGAACACTATTCAGCTGAGGCAGTGCATCCGTTTCCGTTAGTCACCGCACCCTATTCCCCACAGTCACCGCATTCCATTTCCCTCAGTCACCGCACCCCATTTCATTCAGTCACTACATCCCATTTCATTCAGTCACTACATCCCATTTCATTCCGTCACTGCATCCCATTTCACTCAGTCACTGCATCCCATTACCATCCATCACTGCATCCCATTTCACTCAGCCACTGCCTCCCATTTCACTCAGCCACTGCCTCCCATTTCACTCAGCCACTGCCTCCCATTTCACTCAGTCACTGCCTGCCTTTTCACTCAGTCACTGCATCCCATTTCCCTCGGTCACTGCACCCCGTTTCACTCGGTCACTGCGTCCGTTTCACTCGGTCACTGCGTCCCATTTCACTCAGTCACTGCCTCCCATTTCACTAAGTCACTGCAACCCATTTCCATCAGCCACTGCATCCCATTACCCTCAGTCACTGCATCACATTTCACACAGACACTGCATCGCATTTCCCTCAGTCACAGCATCCCATTTCACTCAGTGACTGCGTCCCATTACACTCAGTCACTGCGTCCCATTTCCCTCAGTCACTGCAACCCATTTCCCACAGTCACTGCATCCCATTTCCCACAGTCACTGCATCCCATTACCCTCAGTCACAGTATCCCATTGCCATCAGTCACAGCATCCCAATTCACTCAGTGAGTGCATCCCATTTCACTCAGTCACTGCCTCCCACTTCACGCAATCACTGCATCCCATTTCACCGAGTCACTGCCTCCCACTTCACCCAGTCACTGCCACCCATTTCACTCAGTCACTGCCACCCACTTCACTCAGTCTCTGCATCCCATTTCACCGAGTCACTGCCTCCCATTTCACTCAGTCACTGCCTCCCATTTCACTAAGTCACTGAAACCCATTTCCATCAGCCACTGCATCCCATTTCACTCAGCCACGGCATCCCATTTCACTCAGCCACGGCATCCCATTTCACTCAGTGACTGCATCCCATTTCACTGAGCCACTGCATCCCATTTCACTCAGTCACTGCGTCCCATTTTCCTCCGTCATTGTGTCCCATTTCCCACAGTCACTGCATCTCCTTTCCTCAGTCACAGCTTGCCATTTCCCACAGTCACTGAATCACCTTTCCCACAGTCACTGCATCCCATTCCACTGAGTCACAGCATCCCATTTCCCTCAGTCCCTGCATCGCATTTCACTCAGTCACTGCACCCCATTTCACTCAGCCACTGCACCCCATTTCACTCAGTCACTGCATCGCATTTCACTCAATCACTGCATCCTATTTCACTCAATCACTGCAACCCATTTCCAAAAGTCACTGCGTCTCCTTTCCTTCAGCCACTGCATCCCAATTCCCTCAGTCACTGCATCCCATTTCACTCAGTCAATGCATCCCATTTCACTCAGTCACTGCATCCCATTTCACTCAGCCACTGCTTCCCATTTCACTCAGCCACTGCTTCCCATTTCACTCAGCCACTGCTTCCCATTTCACTCAGCCACTGCATCCCATTTCACTCAGCGACTGCATCCCATTTCACTCCGTCCACTGCATCACATTTCACTCAGTCACTGCATCCCATTTCACTCAGTCACTGCCTCCCATTTCACTCAGTCACTGCATCCCATTTCACTCAGTCACTGCCTCCCATTTCACTCAGTCACTGACTCCCATTTCACTCAGTCACTGCATCCTATTTCACTCAATCACTGCAACCCGTTTCCAAAAGTCACTGCGTCTCCTTTCCTTCAGCCACTGCATCCCAATTCCCTCAGTCACTGCATCCCATTTCACGCAGTCACTGCATCCCATTTCACTCAGTCACTGCATCCCATTTCACTCAGCGACTGCATCCCATTTCACTCAGCGACTGCAGCCCATTTCACTCCGTCCACTGCATCACATTTCACTCAGTCACTGCATCACATTTCACTCAGTCACTGCATCCCATTTCACTCAGTCACTGCCTCCCATTTCACTCAGTCACTGCATCCCATTTCCCAAAGTCACTGCCTCCCATTTCACTCAGTCACTGCCTCCCATTTCACTCAGTCACTGCCTCCCATTTCACTCAGTCACTGCATCCCATTCCCCACATTCACTGCATCTCCTGTCCCTCAGTCACTGCATCCCACTTAACAGAGACAGTGAGTACTATTCAGCTGAGACAGTGCATCCGATTCCGTCAATCACCGCACCCTATTCCCCACAGTCACCACATTCCATTTCCCTCAGTCACCGCATCCCATTTCACTCAGTCACTTGATCCCATTTCCCTCAATCACTGCATCCCATTTCACTCAGTAACTGCATCTCATTTCACTCAGCCACTGCGTCCCATTTCCCCCAGTCACTGCGTCCCATTTCCCTCAGTCACTGCGTCCCATTTCTCTCAGTCACTACGTCCCATTTCCCTCAGCCACCGCATCCCATTTCACTCAGTCACTGCATCCCATTACACTCAGTCACTGCATCCCATTTCACTCAGTCACTGCATCCCATTTCACTCAGTCACTGCACCCCATTTCACTCAGTCACTGCATCCCATTTCACTCAGTCACTGCCTCCCATTTCACTCAGTCACTGACTCCCATTTCACTCAGTCACTCCATCCCATTTCACTCAGACACTCCATCCCATTTCAGTCAGTCACTGCATCCCATTTCCCACATTCAGTGCGTCTCCTTTCCCTCTGTCACAGCATCCCATTTCACTCAGTCACTGCATCTCCATTCCCTCAGTCACTGCATCCCATTTCACTCAGTGACTGCGTCCCATTTCACTCAGTCAATTCGTCCCATTACACTCAGTCACTGCGTCCCATTACACTCAGTCACTGCGTCCCATTACACTCAGTCACTGCGTCCCATTTCCCTCAGTCACTGCAACCCATTTCCCACAGTCACTGCATCCCATTTCCCACAGTCACTGCATCCCATTACCCTCAGTCACAGTATCCCATTTCCATCAGTAACAGCATCCCAATTCACTCAGTGAGTGCATCCCATTTCACTCAGTCACTGCATCCCACTTCACTCAGTCACTCCATCCCATTTCATTCAGTCACTGCATCCCATTTCACTCAGTCACTGCATCACATTTCACTCAGTCACTGCATCACATTTCACTCAGTCACTGCATCACATTTCACTCAGTCATTGCAACCCATTTCCCACAGTCACTGCATCTCCATTCCCTCAGTCACTGCATCGCATTACCCTCAGTCACAGCATCCCATGTCCCTAAGTCACAGCATCCCTTTTCACTCAGTCACTGCATCCCATTTAACTGAGACAGTGAATCTCATTGAACTGAGACAGTGCATTCCATTTCCCACGGTCACTGCATCCCATTTCCATCAGCCACTGCATCCCATTCCCCTCAGTCACTGCCTCCCATTTCACTCAGTCACTCCATCCCATTTCAGGCAGTCACTGCATACCATTTCCCATCGTCACGGCATCTCCTTTCCTCAGTGACTCCATCCCATTTCACTCAGTCACTGCATCACATTTCACTCAGTCACTGCATCACATTTCACTCAGTCATTGCAATCCATTTCCCACAGTCACTGCATCTCCATTCCCTCAGTCACTGCATCGCATTACCCTAAGTCACAGCATCCCACTTCACTCAGTGAGAGCATCACATTTCACTCAGTCACTGACTCCCATTTAACTGAGACAGTGAATCTCATTGAACTGAGACAGTGCATCCCATTACACTCAGACACAGCATTCCATTTCCCACAGTCACTGCATCTCCTTCCCCTCAGTCACTGCATCTCCTTCCCCTCAGTCACTGCATCTCATTTCCCTCAGTCACTGCATCCCATTCCCCTCAGTCACTGCATCACATTTCACACAGACACTGCATCACATTTCCCTCAGTCACAGCATCCCATTTCACTCAGTGACTGCGTCCCATTTCACTCAGTCAATTCGTCCCATTACACTCAGTCACTGCGTCCCATTACACTCAGTCACTGCGTCCCATTACACTCAGTCACTGCGTCCCATTTCCCTCAGTCACTGCAACCCATTTCCCACAGTCACTGCATCCCATTTCCCACAGTCACTGCATCCCATTACCCTCAGTCACAGTATCCCATTTCCATCAGTAACAGCATCCCAATTCACTCAGTGAGTGCATCCCATTTCACTCAGTCACTGCCTCCCACTTCACGAAATCACTGCATCCCATTTCACCGAGTCACTGCCTCCCACTTCACCCAGTCACTGCCACCCATTTCACTCAGTCACTGCCACCCACTTCACTCAGTCTCTGCATCCCATTTCACCGAGTCACTGCCTCCCACTTCACACAGTCACTGCCTCCCTCTTCACCCAGTCACTGCCTCCCACTTCACCCAGTCACTGCCACCCATTTCACTCAGTCACTGCCACCCACTTCTCTCAGTCACTGCATCTCCTTTTGGCAGTAACTGCATCGCATTTCACTCAGTCACTGCATTACATTACCCTCAGTCACAGCATCCCATTTCACTCAGTGACTGCCACCCATTTCACTCAGTCACTGTATCCTACTTCACTCAGTCACTGCCTCCCACTTCACTCAGTCACTGCCTCCCAATTCACTCAGTCACTGCCTCCCATTTCAGTCAGTCACTCCCCCCCATTTCAGACAGTCACTCCCTCCCATTTCCCTCAGTCACTGCATCCAATTTCCCACATTCACTGCATGTCCTTTCCCTCAGTCACTGCATCCCATTTAACGAAGACAGTGAACACTATTCAGCTGAGGCAGTGCATCCGTTTCCGTTAGTCACCGCACCCTATTCCCCACAGTCACCGCATTCAATTTCCCTCAGTCACCGCACCCCATTTCATTCAGTCACTACATCCCATTTCATTCAGTCACTACATCCCATTTCATTCCGTCACTGCATCCCATTTCACTCAGTCACTGCATCCCATTACCATCCATCACTGCATCCCATTTCACTCAGTGACTGCATCCCATTTCACTCAGTCACTGCATCCCATTTCACTCAGCCACTGCCTCCCATTTCACTCAGCCACTGCCTCCCATTTCACTCAGTCACTGCCTCCCATTTCACTCAGCCACTGCCTCCCATTTCACTCAGCCACTGCCTCCCATTTCACTCAGTCACTGCCTCCCATTTCACTCAGTCACTACCTGCCATTTCACTCAATCACTGCCTGCCTTTTCACTCAGTCACTGCATCCCATTTCCCTCAGTCACTGCACCCCGTTTCACTCGGTCACTGCGTCCGTTTCACTCGGTCACTGCGTCCCATTTCACTTGGTCAATGCGTCCCATTTCACTCAGCCACGGCGTCCTATTTCACTCAGCCACGGCGTCCCATTTCACTCAGCCACGGCGTCCCATTTCACTTCGCCACGGCATCCCATTTCACTCAGCCACGGCATCCCATTTCACTCAGCCACGGCATCCCATTTCACTCAGTGACTGCATCCCATTTCACTGAGCCACTGCATCCCATTTCACTCAGTCACTGCGTCCCATTTTCCTCCGTCATTGTGTCCCATTTCCCACAGTCACTGCATCTCCTTTCCTCAGTCACAGCTTGCCATTTCCCACAGTCACTGAATCACCTTTCCCACAGTCACTGCATCCCATTCAACTGAGTCACAGCATCCCATTTCCCTCAGTCCCTGCATCGCATTTCACTCAGTCACTGCACCCCATTTCACTCAGCCACTGCATCCCATTTCACTCAGTCACTGCATCGCATTTCACTCAATCACTGCACCCTATTTCACTCAATCACTGCAACCCGTTTCCAAAAGTCACTGCGTCTCCTTTCCTTCAGCCACTGCATCCCATTTCACTCAGTCACTGCCTCCCATTTCACTCAGCGACTGCATCCCATTTCACTCCGTCCACTGCATCACATTTCACTCAGTCACTGCATCCCATTTCACTCAGTCACTGCATCCCATTTCACTCAGTCACTGCCTCCCATTTCACTCAGTCACTGCCTCCCATTTCACTCTGTCACTGCCTCCCATTTCACTCAGCCACTGCCTCCCATTTCACACAGCCACTGCCTCCCATTTCACTCAGTCACTGCCTCCCATTTCACTCAGTCACTGCCTCCCATTTCACTCAGTCACTGCCTGCCATTTCACTCAGTCACTGCCTGCCTTTTCACTCAGTCACTGCATCCCATTTCCCTCAGTCACTGCACCCCGTTTCACTCGGTCACTGCGTCCGTTTCACTCGGTCACTGCGTCCCATTTCACTCGGTCAATGCGTCCCATTTCACACAGCCACCGCGTCCCATTTCACTCAGCCACGGCGTCCCATTTCACTCAGCCACGGCATCCCATTTCACTCAGCCACGGCATCCCATTTCACTTCGCCACGGCATCCCATTTCACTCAGCCACGGCATCCCATTTCACTCCGTCCACTGCATCACATTTCACTCAGTCACTGCATCCCATTTCACTCAGTCACTGCATCCCATTTCACTCAGTCACTGCCTCCCATTTCACTCAGTCACTGCATCCCATTTCCCAAAGTCACTGCCTCCCATTTCACTCAGTCACTGCCTCCCATTTCACTCAGTCACTGCCTCCCATTTCACTCAGTCACTGCATCCCATTCCCCACATTCACTGCATCTCCTGTCCCTCAGTCACTGCATCCCACTTAACAGAGACAGTGAGTACTATTCAGCTGAGACAGTGCATCCGTTTCCGTCAATCACCGCACCCTATTCCCCACAGTCACCACATTCCATTTCCCTCAGTCACCGCATCCCATTTCACTCAGTCACTTGATCCCATTTCCCTCAATCACTGCATCCCATTGCCCTCAGTCACTGCATCCCATTGCCCTCAGTCACTGCATCCCATTTCACTCAGTAACTGCATCCCATTTCACTCAGCCACTGCGTCCCATTTCCCCCAGTCACTGCGTCCCATTTCCCTCAGTCACTGCGTCCCATTTCTCTCAGTCACTACATCCCATTTCCCTCAGCCACTGCATCCCATTTCCCTCAGTCACTGCATCCCATTTCACTCAGTCACTGCATCCCATTACACTCAGTCACTGCATCCCATTTCACTCAGTCACTGCACCCCATTTCACTCAGTCACTGCCTCCCATTTCACTCAGTCACTGCCTCCCATTTCACTCAGTCACTACCTGCCATTTCACTCAATCACTGCCTGCCTTTTCACTCAGTCACTGCATCCCATTTCCCTCAGTCACTGCACCCCGTTTCACTCGGTCACTGCGTCCGTTTCACTCGGTCACTGCGTCCCATTTCACTCAGCCACGGCGTCCTATTTCACTCAGCCACGGCGTCCCATTTCACTCAGCCACGGCATCCCATTTCACTTCGCCACGGCATCCCATTTCACTCAGCCACGGCATCCCATTTCACTCAGCCACGGCATCCCATTTCACTCAGTGACTGCATCCCATTTCACTGAGCCACTGCATCCCATTTCACTCAGTCACTGCGTCCCATTTTCCTCCGTCATTGTGTCCCATTTCCCACAGTCACTGCATCTCCTTTCCTCAGTCACAGCTTGCCATTTCCCACAGTCACTGAATCACCTTTCCCACAGTCACTGCATCCCATTCAACTGAGTCACAGCATCCCATTTCCCTCAGTCCCTGCATCGCATTTCACTCAGTCACTGCACCCCATTTCACTCAGCCACTGCATCCCATTTCACTCAGTCACTGCATCGCATTTCACTCAATCACTGCACCCTATTTCACTCAATCACTGCAACCCGTTTCCAGAAGTCACTGCGTCTCCTTTCCTTCAGCCACTGCATCCCATTTCACTCAGCCACTGCATCCCATTTCACTCAGTCACTGCATCGCATTTCACTCAATCACTGCATCCTATTTCACTCAATCACTGCAACCCGTTTCCAAAAGTCACTGCGTCTCCTTTCCTTCAGCCACTGCATCCCAATTCCCTCAGTCACTGCATCCCATTTCACTCAGTCACTGCATCCCATTTCACTCAGTCACTGCATCCCATTTCACTCAGCCACTGCTTCCCATTTCACTCAGCCACTGCTTCCCATTTCACTCAGCCACTGCATCCCATTTCACTCAGCGACTGCATCCCATTTCACTCCGTCCACTGCATCACATTTCACTCAGTCACTGCATCCCATTTCACTCAGTCACTGCCTCCCATTTGACTCAGTCACTGCATCCCATTTCACTCAGTCACTGCCTCCCATTTCACTCAGTCACTGACTCCCATTTCACTCAGTCACTGCATCCTATTTCACTCAATCACTGCAACCCGTTTCCAAAAGTCACTGCGTCTCCTTTCCTTCAGCCACTGCATCCCAATTCCCTCAGTCACTGCATCCCATTTCACGCAGTCACTGCATCCCATTTCACTCAGTCACTGCATCCCATTTCACTCAGCGACTGCATCCCATTTCACTCAGCGACTGCAGCCCATTTCACTCCGTCCACTGCATCACATTTCACTCAGTCACTGCATCACATTTCACTCAGTCACTGCATCCCATTTCACTCAGTCACTGCCTCCCATTTCACTCTGTCACTGCATCCCATTTCCCAAAGTCACTGCCTCCCATTTCACTCAGTCACTGCCTCCCATTTCACTCAGTCACTGCCTCCCATTTCACTCAGTCACTGCATCCCATTCCCCACATTCACTGCATCTCCTGTCCCTCAGTCACTGCATCCCACTTAACAGAGACAGTGAGTACTATTCAGCTGAGACAGTGCATCCGTTTCCGTCAATCACCGCACCCTATTCCCCACAGTCACCACATTCCATTTCCCTCAGTCACCGCATCCCATTTCACTCAGTCACTTGATCCCATTTCCCTCAATCACTGCATCCCATTGCCCTCAGTCACTGCATCCCATTGCCCTCAGTCACTGCGTCCCATTTCCCTCAGTCACTGCGTCCCATTTCTCTCAGTCACTACATCCCATTTCCCTCAGCCACCGCATCCCATTTCCCTCAGTCACTGCATCCCATTTCACTCAGTCACTGCATCCCATTACACTCAGTCACTGCATCCCATTTCACTCAGTCACTGCACCCCATTTCACTCAGTCACTGCACCCCATTTCACTCAGTCACTGCATCCCATTTCACTCAGTCACTGCATCCCATTTCACTCAGACACTCCATCCCATTTCACTCAGTCACTGCATCCCATTTCACTCAGTCACTGCACCCCATTTCACTCAGTCACTGCATCCCATTTCCCACATTCAGTGCGTCTCCTTTCCCTCTGTCACAGCATCCCATTTCACTCAGTCACTGCATCTCCATTCCCTCAGTCACTGCATCGCATTATCCTCAGTCACTGCATCCCATGTCCCTAAGTCACAGCATCCCACTTCACTTAGTCAGAGCATCCCATTTCACTCAGTCACTGCATACCATTTAACTGAGACAGTGAATCTTATTGAACTGAGACAGTGCATCCCATTACACTCAGACACAGCATTCCATTTCCCACAGTCACTGCATCTCCTTCCCCTCAGTCACTACATCTCCTTCCCCTCAGCCACTGCATCCCATTCCCCTCAGTCACTGCCTCCCATTTCCATCAGCCACTGCATCCCATTCCCCTCAGTCACTGCCTCCCATTTCACTCAGTCACTGCCTCCCATTTCACTCAGTCACTGCCTCCCATTTCACGAAGTCACTGCAACCCATTTCCATCAGCCACTGCATCCCATTACCCTCAGTCACTGAATCACATTTCACACAGACACTGCATCACATTTCACACAGACACTGCATCACATTTCCCTCAGTCACAGCATCCCATTTCACTCAGTGACTGCGTCCCATTTCACTCAGTCAATTCGTCCCATTACACTCAGTCACTGCGTCCCATTACACTCAGTCACTGCGTCCCATTACACTCAGTCACTGCGTCCCATTTCCCTCAGTCACTGCAACCCATTTCCCACAGTCACTGCATCCCATTTCCCACAGTCACTGCATCCCATTACCCTCAGTCACAGTATCCCATTTCCATCAGTAACAGCATCCCAATTCACTCAGTGAGTGCATCCCATTTCACTCAGTCACTGCATCCCACTTCACTCAGTCACTCCATTCCATTTCAGGCAGTCACTGCCTTCCACTTCACTCAGTCACTGCATCCCAATTCACTCAGTCACTGCTTCCCATTTCACTCAGTCACTCCCTCCCATTTCAGTCAGTCACTCCCTCCCATTTCAGTCAGTCACTCCCTCCCATTTCAATCAGTCACTCCCTCCCATTTCAGTCAGTCACTGACTCCCATTTCCCTCAGTCACTGCATCCATTTTCCCACATTCACTGCATGTCCTTTCCCTCAGTCACTGCATCCCATTTAACTGAGACAGTGAATCTCATTGAACTGAGACAGTGCATCCCATTACACTCAGACACAGCATTCCATTTCCCACAGTCACTGCATCTCCTTCCCCTCAGTCACTGCATCTCCTGCCCCTCAGTCGCTGCATCTCATTTCCCTCAGTCACTGCCTCCCATTCCCCTCAGTCACTGCCTCCCATTTCACTCAGTCACTGCCTCCCATTTCACGAAGTCACTGCAACCCATTTCCATCAGCCACTGCATCCCATTACCCTCAGTCACAGCATCCCATTTCACTCAATCAATTTGTCCAATTACACTCAGTCAATTCGTCCCATTACACTCAGTCACTGTGTCCCATTTCCCTCAGTCACTGCAACCCATTTCCCACAGTCATTGCATCCCATTTCCCACAGGCACTGCATCACATTACCCTCAGTCACAGTATCCCATTTCCATCAGTCACAGCATCCCATTTCACTCAGTGAGTGCATCCCATTTCACTCAGTCAGTGCATCCCACTTCACACAGTCACTGCCTCCCACTTCACCCAGTCACTGCCACCCATTTCCCACAGTCACTGCCACCCACTTCACTCAGTCACTGCACCTCCTTTTGCCATTAACTGCATCGCATTTCACTCAGTCACTGCATTACATTACCCTCAGTCACCGCATCCCATTTCACTCAGTGACTGCCTCCCATTTCACTCAGTGACTGCCACCCATTTCACTCAGTCACTGCCTTCCACTTCACTCAGTCACTGCCTCCCAATTCACTCAGTCACTGCTTCCCATTTCACTCAGTCACTCCCTCCCATTTCAGTCAGTCACTCCCTCCCATTTCAGTCAGTCACTCCCTCCCATTTCAATCAGTCACTCCCTCCCATTTCAGTCAGTCACTGACTCCCATTTCCCTCAGTCACTGCATCCATTTTCCCACATTCACTGCATGTCCTTTCCCTCAGTCACTGCATCCCATTTAACGAAGACAGTGAACACTATTCAGCTGAGACAGTGCATCCGTTTCCGTTAGTCACCGCACCCTATTCCCCACAGTCACCGCATTCCATTTCCCTCGGTCACTGCTTCCCATTTCACTCACTCACTACATCCCATTTCAGTCAGTCACTGCATCCCATTTCACTCAGTCACTGCATCCCATTTCACTCAGTCACTGCATCCCATTTCACTCAGTGACTGCATCCCATTTCACTCAGCCACTGCATCACATTTCACTCAGTCACTGCATCCCATTTCACTCAGTCACTGCATCCCATTTCACTCAGTGACTGCATCCCACTTCACTCAGCCACTGCATCACATTTCATTCAGTCACTACATCCCATTTCATTCAGTAACTGCATCCCATTTTACTCAGTCACTGCATCCCATTACCATCCATCACTGCATCCCATTTCCCTCAGTGACTGCATCCCATTTCACTCAGCCACTGCCTCCCATTTCCCTCAGTCACTGCACCCCGTTTCACTCGGTCACTGCGTCCCATTTCACTCAGCCACGGCATCCCATTTCACTCAGCCACAGCATCCCATTTCACTCAGCCATGGCATCCCATTTCACTCAGCCACTGCATCCCATTTCACTGAGCCACTGCATCCCATTTCACTCAGTCACTGCGTCCCATTTCCCTCCGTCATTGCGTCCCATTTCCCACAGTCACTGCATCTCCTTTCCTCAGTCACAGCTTGCCATTTCCCACAGTCACTGAATCACCTTTCCCTCAGTAACTGCATCCCATTCCACTGAGTCACAGCATCCAATTTCCCTCAGTCCCTGCATCCCATTCCATTCAGTCACTGCATCCCATTTCACTCAGTCACTGCATCCCATTTCCCACAGTCACTGCATACCCATTACCCTCAGTCGCAGCATCCCGTTTCCACAGGCACTGCATCTCCTTTCCCTCACTCACTGCATCCCATTTATCTCAGTCACTGCATCCCATTTCACGCTGTCACTGCATCCCATTTCACGCTGTCACTGCATCCCATTTCACGCAGTCACTGCATCACATTCCCCACAGTCAGCGCATCCCGTTTCCCACAGACACGGCATACCATTTCACTCAGCCACTGCATCCCATTTCCCACAGTCACTGCATCTCCTTTCCTCAGTCACATCTTGCCATTTCCCACAGTCACTGAATCACCTTTCCCTCAGTCACTGCACCCCATTTCAGTCAGTCACAGCATCGCATTTCACTCAGTCACTGCATCCCATTTCACTCAGCCACTGCATCCCATTTCACTCAGCCACTACATCCCATTTCCATCAGCCAATGCTTTCCATTTCACTCAGTCACGGCATCGCATTTCACTCAATCACTGCATCCTATTTCACTCAATCACTGCAACCTGTTTCCCTCAGTCACTGCATCCCATTTCCATCAGTCACTGCATCCCATTTCACTCAGTCAGTGCATTCCATTTCAATCAGTCAGTGCATTCCATTTCAATCAGTCACTGCATCCCATTTCCCTCAGTCACTGCATCCCATTAACTTCAGTCGCAGGATGCCATTTCAAACAGACACTGCATCCCAGTTCACAGTCACTGCATCCCATTTCACACAGCCACTGCATCCCATTTCACTCAGTCACTGCAGCTCATTTCACTCAGTCACTGCAGCTCATTTCACTCAGACACTGCACCCCATTTCACTGAGACACTGCATCCCATTACCATCAGTCACTGCACCCCATTTCACTGAGACACTGCATCCCATTACCATCAGTCACTGCATCCCATTACCCTTAGTCACTGCATCCCATTACCATCAGTCACTGCATCCCATTACCCTCAGTCACTGCATCCCATTTCCCTCAGTCACTGCATCCCATTTCGCTCAGTCACTGCATCCCATTTCGCTCAGTCACTGAATCCCAGTTCACTCAGTCACTACATCTCCTTTCCATCAGCCACTGCATCCCATTTCCCTCAGTCACTGCATCCCATTTCCATCGGTCACTGCCCCCATTTCCTTCAATCACTGCATCCCATTCCACTCAGTCACTGCATCCCATCTCACTCAGTCACTGCATCTCCTTTCCCTCAGTCAGTGCATCTCCTTTCTCGCAGTCACTGCATCTCCTTTCCTGCAGTCACTGCATCTCATTACCCTCACTCACTGCATCCCATGACCCTCACTCACTGCATCCCATTACCCTCACTCACTGCATCTCATTACCCTCAGTCACTGCATCCCATTACCAAGAGTCACTGCATCCCATTTCCCACAGTCAGTGAATCTCCTTTCCCTCAGTCACTGCATCCCATTTCCCACAGTCACTGCATCTCCTTTTGTCATTCACGGCATCCCATTTCACTCAGTCACTGCATCCCATTTCCATCAGTCACTGCATCCCATTTCCCTCAGTCACTACAACCCATTTCCCGCAGTCACTGCAAACTATTTCACTCAGACACTGCATCCCATTTCCCTCAGTCAGTGCATCCCATTTCCATAAGTCGCTGCATCCCATTTCCACAAGCCACTGCATCCCATTACCCTCAGTCACTGCATCCCAGTTCACACAGTCACTGCATCCAATTTCACTGAGTCACTGCATCCCGTTTCACTGAGTCACTGAATCGCATTTGTTGTTCTCACTTGAATGCAATGGTCATGAATCTCCTCCAATGGCTGGTCATGTATTTCCAATGCAAAATTTTACCAAGTTTTGATTTTCAATTTTGATTACATGTGTTTCGTCTATTCTATAAGATGCTGCAATAAACTCAAATTTGATAAATCATAATTCAACCACCATTACCTACAGAGTTAATTTCATCAAACAGATCCAATTAGAATTGTCACATTCCCAAATCCTGATTCAAGTTTTTCTAATTATGGGCCACGTGGTTAAGAAAAAAGACACTTAGAATCAGAGAGATGTACAGTCGGGAAACAGATCCTTTGGCACAATTTGTCTATGTTGACCAGATATCCTAAATTAATTTAGTCCCATTTGCCAGCATTTGGCCCATATTCCTCTCAACCCGTCTTATTCATATACCCATCCACATGCCTTTTAAACGTACAAGCCTCCACCACTTCCTCTGGCAGCTCATTCCATACATGCACCACTATGAAAAAAATCCGGTCCATTTTAAATCTTCCCTCTCTCATTTTTAACCTATTCCCTCCAGTTTTGGATTCCAGCAACCCGGGGAAAAGATCTTGGCTGTTCGCTCTATCCACGTCCCTCGTAATTGTATAAACTTCTATATGGTCAGCCCTGAACTCCAAAGTTCCAAGAAATAGCTGCCTGTTCAAGCCCACGGTATACCTCCAACCTCCGATGCTCGTAACATCCTTGTAGATCTTCTCTGAACCCTTTCAAGTTTACAACATACAACAATACAGCGCAGAACAGGCCCTTCGGCCCTCAATGTTGCGCCGACATCCTTCCTCTCGCAAGGAGACCAAAATCGATTGCAGTATTCCAAAAGCAGCCGAACCAACGTCCTATATCGCTGCGAAGTGATCTCCCAACTCCTATACTCAATGCACTGACCGATAAAGGCGAGCACACCAAATGTCTCCTTCATATCCTTTCTACCGGTGGCTGTACTTTGATGGAACTACGAAACTGCACTCCAGTGTCTCTTTATTAAGCAACTCTCCCCACAACCTTCAGTGTATACGTGCTGCCCTGATTTGCCTTTCCAAAATGTAGCACCTCACATTTATCTAACCTCAACTCAATCTGCCACTCCTCAGTTTATTGGCCCTTGTCAATGTCCCATTGTATTCTGAGGTGACCTTCTTGGCTGGCTACTACACCTTCAATCATTGGGAAACTTACTAACCACACCTTCTATTTTCATATCCAAATCATTGCATCACTTCAACTCCCCCTCCCACTCCCTGGACGACATGTCCATCCTGGGCCTCTTCCAGTGTCACAACCACACCACCCAGAAACTGGAGGAGCAGCAACTCCTATTCCGCCTCGGGAGCTTCCAACTCAATAGCCTTAATATGGACTTTGCCACCCTCAAAATCTCCCCACCCGCCAGCCTCATCCCAAGATGCAATTCTTGTGTCTCAAACGCTAGTTCCTCCCCTCATCCCCGCCTCCATGACCTGTCCGCCTTCTCTCCCACCTATCCACTCCTCCCACCTCACTGACCTACTCCCACCACTGCTTGGAATTATTCTTCTTTTCACACTTCATCAGCTCGACGTTATTTCTAAAATCTATTTTCCAATTGTTGGAAAAAGTGAGATAAAGAGAAGTAAAAGAAGTTACATTCTTACCACTCGGGAAATCTCTGAATATTCTTCTGTTGAAAGGCCGCCAAGGAACGATGCAATTCTTGTGTCACAAACGCTGTGAGGGAGACATCTTTTTCGGTTCCACCAACTCCACCCTAAGGAAGACAAACCCACGTAACATATCTAGTGACTTAAAACATACTCTATTGTTGCCCAAGGTGGAGAGCTGGATGAACACAGCAGGTCAAGCAGCATCAGAGAAGCAAGAAAGCTGATGTTTCGGGACGAGACCCTACTTCAGAAAATTGGCGCTAGAGAATCTGAGATAACAAGGTGCAGAGACGGATGATACTGCTTGGCCTGCTGTGTTCATCCAGCTTTACACCTTCTTATCTCAGATTCTCCAGCATCTGCAGTTCCTACTACCTCTATTGTTGCCCTTTCACTTTACTGAACTAATATGAGCCAGTAGTTTTGTTTAGGCTCGTGTAATCTTACGGTTATTGGCCTGTACAAAATCCTGAATTAATTTTGATTGACTGACGGGAGGGGAGATGAATTTTATAGAAATTTTTGTTTTCTACCAATTTGCAGAGGTCATCGTGGGCGATTGAAGGACAGTGTTATTATCCTCCAGGTCTGCGGACTGCATCGTTACCAACTTGCCCATTTGCATATACATACAATATTCATTATGTACCAATGAAACATAATAAACCAATACTGCGTACTAAAAACAACCCTCACATATCAATGGAAATTTAAATATTTATCATAGAGTTTGAAGGATTGAATTCAATGATACAAAGCAAAAACCAGTGAAGATGAGTGCAGTTGGTCAGCACTTTTGCCACGAAGTGGAGGTTGGCAGTTTGAGGCCACCCAGGAACAAGCAAGCTCTGTCTAACTCCAAGGGCAGCACGGTGGCTCAGTGGTTAGCACTGCTGACTCACAGCGCCAGGGACCCAGGTTCGATCCCACCGTTGGACGATTTTCTGTGCGGAGTTTGTACATTCTGCCCATGCCTGCATGGGTTCCTGCTGGGTGCTCTGGTTTCCTCCCACAGTCCAAAGATGTGCAGGCTCAGTGTATGGGCCATGCCAAACTTGCCCATTGTGTTTAGGGATGTGTAGATTAGGTGTGTTAGTCATGGGAAATGTACGGTTACTGAGGAAAGGGTCGGGGGATGAGTCAGGGTGAGATGCTCTTTGGAGGGTGGCCGTGGACTTCTTGGGTCAAAAGGGGCTTGTTTCCACACCGTAGGGACTCTATGATATGGAAGTATCTTTTGAAGTGGGCATTCATGGGTATGCTGTAATAGAGACCTTGAAATACTGCACAACAAATATTTGGAACTAGACTGTCAATTCAGACACCATCAAAAAAGGTCATGGAAGTTGTCACCGATATAAAGCAGGACTGATGAAAATCCAGCAGGAAATGGTGTCAAAAGGCACAGTATCTTTTATTCATCTCCAGTTATTTTGTCCAAGGCACTGGATGCTGGCAGGATTGAAACATTTAAGAAATGCTTCACAAATCACATATAAGGACCTGCACATCTTTGAACAATGGGAGGAAACTGCAGCACCTGGCAGAAGCCCCTCGCAGACGCGGAGAGGACGTGTCAATTCAACACAGATAGTTACCCAAGACTGGAATCTCAATTGGCTCCCCAGTGCATGAGCAGCTCTCACCACTGAGCAACTACCTTGCCCAGAAGGAGTTTTATAAGCGCATACATTATTTCCATTAAGACAGATCCAATCCTCTATGTCCAATCAAAATAACATATTGTAGATATCATGACAACAATCATAAATGATTTTGAATAAGTAAATCAAAAAAACTGAAATAGTTTCCAAGCCTAAATACTAGATAAGGTGCAGTTAAGATGAATAGCGCAACAACAAAAAGGCCATATTTTATGTGACCATCGGTAACACTTGAAAACTTGCAACAATTTGTCGCCAGTAGTGCTCTGAAGTGGCTTGATGGTGCACTCCTTCAGACACTGGAATGAAACTCCAAAGATCACAAATTCTCCTTCAATACCGTGTTGTAACAGTGACTGCATCAACCTGTGTTTATGCGTCTGACTGGAAACCCACACAACATGCATAAACAAAAAAATAATCTGAGGTGATAGGAGAAAAAAATGTATGTCTGCAACGTCTTTGAAAAGCAATTATTTGTAGCGGCTGCAAGCCCATAAGGAATCTCGTTTCACAGATTATATTCATTTGCACTGCAGGTCATGCCAGTCAGAATCAGTTTTCGTTTCATGACAGATAACTAAAATGTCCATTACAATGAACTTTGGTTGATCAGAAGATTTTAAGTAAGGACTATGTCTTGTGTGAGCTGACGGCATTAGGGGATGGAGAAGGTACATGCACTGCTGGCATCTTGACACCATTGAATGAGCAAGCGTGGACGCAAAGGTTGTAACAGGTAACAATTGTACAGGCAATATCTTTTGAGCTCCTTCCGAGCAGGCCTGGAATACTCTAAAGCTGTGCTAGACCTTCACTTCCTCCACCTTACGTACGCTGCCTTTTCTTTTTGACAAGAAGCACCTCTGTACCCGTCATCCAAGGCTCCTTAATCTTACCCCTTCTTACCTGTCTCAGAGGAACAATTTATACATCACTCGCAACAACTGCTCCTTGAACAGCCTCCACATGTCTGCTGCTCCCTTTCTGTGGAACAATTGCTCCCAATCTGTACTTCCCAACTCCTGTCTGATAGCATCATAGTTTCCTTGACCCCAGTGAAATATCTTCCCCTGGTAACTGCTCCTTTCCCTTTCCATGGCTATGGTAAATGGGAGGCTCTTGCGGTCACTGTCGCCAAAGTGTTCTCCCACCACGAGATCTGACACCTGTGCTGGCTCATCGCCGAGCACCAAATCCAAAATGGCCTCCCGCCTCGTCGGCCTGTCCACATACTGAGTCAGGAAACCCTCCTGAACACACCTGACAAAAACGGCTCCATCCAAACCATCTGCACTAAGGAGGTTTCAATCTATATTGGGAAAGTTGAAGTCACCCATAACAACAACCCTGATACGTTTGCACTTTTCAACAATCTGCCGGCCAATGAGTTCTTCGATCTCCCAACTGCTATTTGGGGTCTGTAGAAAACCCCCAGTGAAGTGACTGCTGCCTTGCTGTTCCGAACTTCCACCCACACTGACTCAGTCGACAAACCTTCCTGGGCAACCTCAGCCCATACCACCGCAGGAGACGAGTCCTCAAAGGTTCTTTCAGCCGCCGTTATACTGTCCTTGACCAACAAAGCCACACCTCCCCCTCTTTTACCACCTTCCCAGACCTTAATGAAAGATCTAAACCCGAGAACCTGCAACATCCATTCCTGACCCTGCTCTATCCATGCCTCCGAAATGGCCACAACATCGAAGTCCCAGGTACCTATCCAAGCTGCAACCTCACCTACATTATTCCGGATACTCCCGGCATTAAAGTCGTCACACTTCAATCCAGCTTGCTGTCTGCCAGCACACTTCTGTGACAGTGAGGTCCTGACCATGTCCTCCCTATGCTCATCCTCCTGTGTACTAGGGCTACACCTCAGTTTCCCATCCCCATTCTGAGCTCGTTTAAATCCAACCGAATGGCACTAGCCAATTTCCCACCCAGGATATTTGTGCCCCTCTGGTTCAAGTGGAGACCGTCCTGTTTGTACAGGTCCCACCTTCCCCCAGAACGAGCCCCAATTGTCCATGTGCCTGAAGCCCTCCCACCTGCACCATCCCTGCAGCCACGTCTTCAGCTGAAATCTCTCCCTGTTCTTTGCCTCGCTATCACGTGGTACGGGTGACAAACCAGAGATGACCACTCTGTTTGTTCTCGCTCTCGGCTTCCACCCGAGCTCCCTCAAATCCTGCCTGACATCCCTATCCCTCTTTCTACACATGCCGTTGGTGCCTATCTGGATCACGACTTGGGGCTGGTCACCCTCTCCCCTCAGGACCCGAAAGAGACGATCCGAGACATCACAGACCCTGGCACCTGGTAGGCAACACACCAATCGTGGGTCTCTTTCGTTCCCGGCAAATCTTCTATCAGTCCCTCTAACTATTGAGTCCCCAATGACTATCACTCTCTTCCTATCCCCGCTTCCCTTCTGTGCAAGAGGGACAGACTCTGTGCCAGAGACCTGCACCCTACTGCGTACCCCTGCTAAGTCGTCCCCCGGAATAGTATCCAAAATGGTATCGTTGTTTTTCAGGGGAGCTACCGCAGGGGATTTCAGGGGAACGATCACAGGGGAAGGTTAGTCAAGCTACACCGGCTAAACGTGCATTTTTGGCTGAAGAAACATGTGTTTCAATGTGAGCTAATGGAAGAAGCCATGGAGTCAAAGCTAAACATTTCGACAATAAGACAACCATTCTTAAAAGCAGCAGACAGCGTGAAAAAGAAATGAGCTGCTTTAACATCCACTTAAAATTTATGTGGAATATCAGATGGAATTTTCTTATTGACTCCATTGTGCAATCATGTCGAGCTAAAAATGTCAACTGCATTAATTAATACTAACCAGAAACGGACTTTGTAGTAAATGGTTTGACGATTTTCTGTATCTGGAACATCCCTTTTCCTTCTCGAACGAAGATCGTACCAACCTGTGGTACCAAACTGTGAGTCAAACGGATGGGACACATAATCTTTAAATTCCTCATCAAAAGTCTAATCGTATGGTTCTGTGCAATAAAAGAGAAAGAATAAACATGTTTCCCACAATTTTGCTGATGTTTACGAACAGAATGCTCAAATTCAAAAAGTTTGGGCTGGCATGTCTGCTTCCTCCAGCCTGTTTAAACTGTTCCATTCAATGTGAAATTTGTGATAAGTTTTAGCACACAGGTCTATGTGATCTGCGCCACCACCTTCTATTAGTCATACATGCTTTCCCCCTCTTCCTGTAATACATTCCTTGAAGTGTTCAATGAGATTTTGATTTTAAATCTTATCGTCATATTCTTTTGATTCTCAAGCATCAATGAATCTGATGTTGCCGCCATTCCATGCAGTGCACAGCACGTCAAACAGGAGTCTTACTCTTGCCATGAGCACTGAGGTGGTGTGGGGTCACAACTGTCTCATAGTTCAGAATGAAATTCTACGTATAGGGCTATGAAGAATCATGCAGTTAATTTTATTTGACACGCTATTTCTTTTCTTCACAAATATGCTGGATTTAAAGTGATCTTCACCCTCATTTAAAATGAATTCAATATCCAACCATCTGTAAAACTAGCATATCCAAATTTTAATTTGAGTTCAGTGTTACACAAATATATGACTTTTTAAAAAATTATGTTTGAGTCAACATTAACATTTCATTCCCTGACAGCGGGTGAACTTACTTTTAAACTCCAATTTTCCTTCGGTATTAATGGAGAGGTGAGCCTTTTTGCACCGAAAGGCTGCACCAGTTTATGCTAAAACTTACGGAACTGTAAGTTTCACAAATATGTTCCTCTTAAACACTAATTCCTATTGAAGCAGTATGAAGCTAAATTCATTCAACTGGACAGCAAAAACGGTCAAGATTTTAAAAGCAAGCAACTATTTTGAAGTCACTCTTCGAACTAAATTCCATCTTGGTGTCTGAGAGTCCATAGGTTCCTCACTCTCAACGAACCATTCAACTGTCATGCAATTACTGAAACACACAGACAAAAAACATCAATGTTAACAGACACTAAGATTTTGAGAGTGATTTGGAATTCGTACTCAATACCCGCTGGGGAAAATCTGTTCCAATCTGGAGAGTACTCACTTATTACCATCCCACCTACCTTCCCCAGCACCTCCTCCCCCACCACACTAGTTGTTTCTGAGCTCCCTTCCACCCTCCATTTCTCAGGAAGGGTCCTGACCCAAAACCCCAACTTTCTTGAGCCTCTGATGCTGCCTGCCCTGCTGTGTTCCTCCAGCTCCACAATGTGTTATCTCAGACACCAACATTGGCAGGTCTTACCATCTGGATAACTCATTCTCACCATGCAACAAGTGTTTTATAGTCATTTTCTGATCAGATTACGCATGTACATGTATATACATAAATATACATATCACACTTTTATGCCTGAACCACTAACCTAGAGGATATTTTAAAAGAGTCTCTTCATATCTGCATGAAAGAGAAATCATCAAGGTCATAACTTTCATTTTAGGAATAACTCGAACATTCAAAGTACTCACAGTCAGTGTCCCATTTCCTTGACCAGTCAATTTGATGTGAATCTTTCTTCCAAGTGGAAACTATAACAGCAATTATATTTGAGAGTCAAACACTTCATTGCATCACCAATATTTCCTTGTGTGTTTGAAGCATAAGATAATGAAATAATCATGGACAGATTGGCCAACAGTGTAATTTAATGTGTGTTATGGCAACTGAAAATCACAACCATTGAAGTGATCTTTAAAAAGCTGCTGTCATACACCAGAGCACTTTTTGAGATGCAGTGATGAACATACTTCCTGAGATGCAAATAATATATGCCAAATTAAATCCAAAGAATACCTTTACAATTAAAAAGAAGCTAAAAATCTCTTTACATTGCGAAGCTTGTCAGATTGCTATTAGTCAATGGAAATCGTTCAGAACAATTATTTATTCCCAGATGAAAAGGAAGTGTATACATTTCATGACAACAAAATGTGAGGCTGGATGAACACAGCAGGCCAAGCAGCATCTCAGGAGCACTTTTGTGCTCCTGAGATGCTGCTTGGCCTGCTGTGTTCATCCAGCCTCACATTTTGTGGTCTTGGATTCTCCAGCATCTGCAGTTCCCATTATCTCAGATACATTTCATTTTCACATCTTATCCAAGAGAGAGAAAAAAAACACCTTCATGAATGCATTGTCAAACAAGAAGGCTCACAAAAAAAGTCATTTGGCCCATTGAATATTCCTCCATCATTCGGTGAGATCATGGTTGATCTCATTACATTTATCATGACACAGCATTTCCACCAAACCCTCCAAATAGCTAATACATTCCGATCCAAGTAACATCCTGGTAAATCTCTGTTTCTGTGCCATGCCTTGTCTTTCTAAATATTTTTTCAGTCATCTACAAATTTAGCCACAGCACATGCACCTCTTTCCTCCAAGTCATTCATAAACAAGCACAAGAGCGACCTCATTTCTTACTGACAAGCCAACCCTGGCATCTCTGTCCATTTGTATCGGAGATAATGGGAACTGCAGATGCTTCAGAATCCAAGATAACAAAGTGTGGAGCTGGATGAACACAGCAGGCCAAGCAGCATCTCAGGAGCACAAAAGCTGACGTTTCAGGCCGAGACCCTTTTCTCATGATCATTGTTTCTTGATTTAAAAATTAACCTGGCCGTTACAGCCTAGCATATGATTAATGGCATTACCTCTAAAATTTTCTTGGCTAAAGTGTTCAATAAATTGCTACAACCTGAAAGAAGTAATTCTTCCCTGAATTCATGGGCAACCAATTTGAAAATGTGGCCTCTGGTCGTAAAATCTTTCACAAATGAGAGTAATCTCTACGGATATACACTATCAAGCCTCTTAAGAATCTTACATGTTGAAAAAATAAGATTTTTTTCAATCTTATAAACGCCAATGAATGTAGTCCCTGCCTGCCCAACTTTCATAAGCATAGCAATCCCCTCTGCCATTTCTCAAATCAACCCAGTCAACATGAGGTGTTCGGCCTCCGCAGCATTCGCTCTGTGGCCGTACATGACTTGTAAGTTACCATCCTGCTGCTACGTCTCTACTTCTATTTACGATGCAGTCCTCTGTCCATCCGAACGTACTACCCTTGAACACATGGGCTCTTTTCTTTTGAGACACCTTATGAGCTGCACCTTATCAAATGCTTTTTTGAAATCTCAATGTACGACATCAACTGGTGGTCCTTCATCAGTAATGTTTGTTTCCTTCTCAAAGCACTGTAGCAAGTTTGTCAAGTATTATTTCCCCTTTATAAAAGGATGTTAACTCTGTAGGATGTTATAGCACACTAAGTACCCTGTTATTTCATCTTTCATTGCAGGCATGAACATCTACCCAGGTTGACCTAAATTGGCAATACATGCTTACTACTTTGTCCAAGTATCTTTGTAATAATGGTGTTCTGTTCACAATCTTTCAATCCTCTGAGAATTTTCCACAATCTAAGGATTCTTGGAAGATTATCATCAGTGCCTCCATTGTATCTGTAGCTGCGCTGTTCAACATGAGAGGATACATATCCCCTTGGATATTTTCTCTACTGATTGGAGTCATATTTGGAATTCTGTGCAGTGACATTCACTTTTAACAGTTTGCTAAATACTCCCAGGAACAGAAATTGTGATTCAGCTGCAACTAAACTAAAGCTTTCAGCACAGAAGGAAGTCTTTCAATTCATTATGAACCTAATAACTCCTGAAAAGGGCAATACAATTTGCCTCAGTCCATAAATGTTCTTCCTCCAACATCCTGAGATGCATCATCTGTATTTCAACAAATTTACCACAGATTCTGTTTCAATCATCCTTTCAGCAATACGCATGACAACAATTCGGCATTCTTAGTCCCCCTGTAGCCTCCGTTGCACACGTGCATTCTTAGATGATTATTTCTTTGTGTGCCTGCTTTTTTGCTCGAATGGATAAAGGTAAATTTCTGTTCTTTTGTCATCAGAGCTATTGCCTCCTCATTCTCATCCTCCTTGTTTTATCCTGTGCTGGAATATTTAATTTGTTGACTTATCTGAAATATGTTGTTGAATGGATCGGGTTTTGTAACATTGCATTCCCCATAGACCATCTACCGATGCTGTTGCTTGTTCTAACAGTTATTATCTTGCAGAGAGGAAAATGCAGTTTGAAAGCAATGGAACATTATCGATGAAGAAGTTGATGCATAAATTGCTGCGATCTTCCAAACTACAAACTCACCTTCAATTCTTTCTTGGTCAGAGCATTATGTCGGCGCAAATGAATCGTGTTCTCAAAGGGACTTCCAAAACCATGGAATTGAATTTGCATGTTGATTTCTTCTTCCCTCTTCAGAAATGCAAAGTAGTATCGTGATGAAGCTTCCAAGGCGATGATTGTGTCCTTCAATGAACGGAAAAGTGACTTTTAGCTTCATGGAAATATTTCACTACTTCTATAGACATGAAAGGCAAACATTCTCCCTGCATATGACCCAGTCTCATTTTATCGTATCTTTCTGATTTTACATGCCACGGGATAATCATCGCAGTGTAACAGAAATGTTGATCATGGAAATTTATCACTGTTTTCATAAATAATGGCAAATTTTCAACATCTTGCAATTGTATGAAGGCTCAGTCTCATCACACCTCACCTGCTGCACAAAGACATTCTTACACTGCTTTCAATGTTAGGGCTCAAACAAAACACAATCATGACACAAATGCATCAACACACCACTTTCAACAGGATCTGATATCCTTGCCAGGCACTGGAGGGGTTGCGGAGACTGGTGAGTGGATAAAGTCGTTCCTCTGTTCAAGCAGGAAAACAGGGACTTTCCAGGAAACTCCAGACTGGTGAGTGTCTCATGTCTCAAAGGTATGGGCTAATAAGGGACAGCCAGCATGGCATTATGCGGGGCAGGTTATGTCTTACCAAGTCAGTTGAAGTTTTCAAGGAGGTGACAAGGGTGATCAATTCGGGTAGAACAGTTGATAGCATATACATGGATTTTACGAACGTTTTCAACAAGGTCCCTCATGGTATGCTCATCCAGAAGATTAAGATCCATGAGATCCATGGTGACTTGGCCTGCCCATATAAGGCAGACGGTCGCGGTGGAAGGCTAACAAAGATCACACAGTATAGGGCTGGAGGAACACAGCAGGCCAGGCAGCATCAACAATGTCAGCTTTCCTGTTCCTCTGATGCTGCCTGACCTGCTGCGTTCCTCCAGCTCCACACTTGGTTAACTCTGATTCCAGCATCTACAGTTCTTGCCGTCTCAGTGGTGGAAAGCTGTTTTTCTGGCTGCAGCTCAGTGACGAGTGGTGTTCCGCATCGATGTGACTTCTGCTGTTTGTGATATATGTAAATGACTTGGTGGCAAATGTAGATTGGGGATTACTAAGTTTGCAGATGATATAAGGACCAGTGGACTTGTGGACAGCATGGAAGGTTGTCAAAGGACACAGCAAGATACAGACCAATTGCAAACACGAGCGGAGAAATGGCCGATGGAATTTAATCTGGGCAGGCATGAGGTGTTACATTTTAGGAGACCAAGTGTTAAGGAAAGGGATACACAGTTAATGGCAGAACCCCAAACAGCAGTGATGTCCAGAGGGATCTTGGGGTCCTAGACCATAACTCCCTGACAGTAGCCACACAAGTAGATAGGGTGGTCAAGAAGGTATATCGCATGCTTGCCTTTATTCATAGGGGAACTCAGTGCAAGAGTCAGGATGTCACATTGCAGCTTTACAAGACTTTGTTGAGACCACACAAAGTATTGCATCCAATTCTGGCCGCCACATTACACTTAGGATGTGCAGGCTTTGGACAGGGTGCAGAAGAGATTTACCAGCATGCTGACTGGAATAGAGGGTATGAACGAGACGGAGGAGCTGGAAAAACTCTTCGTTTTCTCTGGGGCAGTAGAAGCTGAGGGCAGGCTTGATAGAAGTCTATAAAATTAGGAGATATTTCAATACAGCTAACGGTCAGAAAACTTCTCCCCCGGAGTTGAAGTGTCCACTATTAGGGGGCATGCATTTACGCTGAGAGGGGGGAAGTTCAAAAGAGATGTGAGGGGCAAATATTTCACACTGAGCATGTTAAAAGTGTGGAATACATTGCCCGGGGTGGTAGTGGATGCAGATACGATGAAAGCATTTAAAAGGCACTTTTAGTTCCGTGCACGAATATGCAAGGAATGGAGGACTATGGATCAAGGACAGGCAGAAGGGATTTTTTCATTTGTTGTCATGTTTGGCCCAACATGGTGGGCCGAAGGGCACATTCCTGTTGCCGTCGTGTTCCAAGTTTTATGCTCACTTGTATCATGATTACAAAAAGTAGGATTGGGAATAATTTTTGAGAAGCGTTTGAGAACATTATTTCATGTTAGGACAAACGGGATAAGGATGAGGTGACACAGCACAATCAGATCTTGGAGCCCATGATGAATCATAGGGACCTCACAAGCACCAATGATCAGAGGGATCTCAGGATCTTGATGTGTATGCCTGTTGATCCCACAATGTAATGGACCAGGTCGTTGAAGTGGTTTGGAAGGCAGATTGGATACTTGTCTTTATTAGACTTAATATTAAGTGACAGAGTTTCAGAATAGGCAGGGTACGTACAACACTGTTGGGCCGAACCAACATTAAGTCAACGATGAGAAAATACAGTGAGAATTGGACAACGATCAGGCTTGGCCTGAGAAAGGATAAGTTACATTTGCACCATACAAGTGCTAAGCAGCAATCAGCTCCAACAAGAGAGAATATGGCCATATCAAAAAAAATCCATGTCCTTACCCTCACATCATCGTTACATTTATTTTTTTTAAAATGTGCAAGTGCAATCCAAGCCATGCAAGGCTACGGGCCAGGTGTTGGAAATGAGGTCAGAACAATTCAGTGCTTGTCCTTGACTGTCACAGAATCTGTCAGCTTAAGAATGCATTTCTCCTGTATTGTAGACTACTGAGGTGCTTGGCTATCCACTAAACCAAGGTTAACACTGATCTAAAACTAAACTGGGTCAGTTATATAATCAGCAGTAGCCAGGTCCATAGTGCAAACCACCCTGCTGTGGGACAGAGTAAGGCAAATCCAAGTGAGCGAGTGTGGTTGGAGACTCATTCGTTGGGGGCATAGATTCTGTTGCCACATTTGAGACACCAGGGCTGCGTGTTGCTTCCCTGGTGCAAGGTCAAGGACATCTCTGAGTGGTTGCAACAAATTCTAAAAGGGGAGGGTGAGCAGCCAGAGGCCACGGTGCACGTTGGTACCAATGACATCGGCAGAAAGAGGGATGACATTCTGCGGACTATGTGCAAGGAGTTAGCAAAGAGGCTGAAAGGCAGGACCGAGAGGGTAATAATTTATGGGTTGCCATGAGTGCCACATCTTAGTGAGCTAAGTCATAGAAAGATAGGTGAGATGAATGCATGGTTAAGGAGCTGGCACAGGGGGCAGGGTTTCTGGTTCATGGATAATTGGGACCGTTTCTGAGCAAGGGGTGACCTGTCTAAGAGGAATGGGAGGCAAGACGCTGTCAGCGGGTCAGGACAGAGGGGACAAGTCGTTGTGAGCGGGTTACGACGGAGGGAACAAGTGCCTGTGAGCAGGTCAGGAAGGAGGGGCAAGTCACAGTGAGCGGGTCAGGGCTGCAGGGGCAAATCCCTGTCAGCGGGACAGGGCTGCGGGGGTCAGTCCCTGTCAGCGGGACAGGGCTGCGGGGGCCAGTCCCACTGAGCGCGACAGGACTGCAGGGGGCAATTCGCTGTGAGCGGGTCAGGGATCGGGGGCCAGTCCCTGTGAGCGGGTAAGGGCTGCGGGGGCCAGTCCCTGTGAGCGGGTCAGGGCTGCGGGGGCCAGTCCCTGTGAGCGAGTCAGGGCCGCAGGGGTCAGTCCCTGTGAGCGGGACAGCACTGCGGGGCCCAGTCCCTTTGAGCGGGACAGGGCTGTGGGGGGCAGTACGCGGTGAGCGGGACAGGACTGCGGGGGGCAAGTCGCTGTGAGCGGGTTAGGACTGCGGGGGGCAAGTCGCTGTGAGCGGGTCAGGGCGACGGGGGCCAGTCCCTGTGAGCGGGAAAGGGCTGCGGGGCCCAGTCCGCTGTGAGCGGGACATGGCTGCGGGGGGCAGTCCCTGTGAGCGGGTCAGGGCTGCAGAGGCCAGTCCCTGTGGGCGGGTCAGTGCAGCGGGGGCCAGTCCCGATGAGCGGGACAGGGCTGCAGGGCCCAGTCCCAGTGAGCGGGAAAGGTTTGCGGGGTGCAGTAGGCGGTGAGCGGGACTGGACTGCGGGGGGCAAGTCGCTGTGAGCAGGAGAGGACTGCGGGGGGCAAGTCGATGCGAGCGGGTCTGGGCTGCGGGGGCATGTCCCTGTGAGCGGGACACGGCTGCGGGGGCCAGTCCCTCTCAACGGGTCAGGGCTGCGGGGTCCAGTCCCTGTGAGCGGGACACGGCTGCGGGGTTCAGTCCCTGTGAGCGGGTCAGTGCTGCGGGGGCCAGTCCCTGTGAGCGGGTCAGGGCTACGGGGGCCTGTCCCTGTGAGCGGGACATGGCTGCGGGGGGCAGTACGCGGTGAGCAGGACACGGCTGCGGGGGGCAGTACGCTGTGAGCGGGACACGGCTGCGGCGGGCAGTACGCTGTGAGCAGGACACGGCTGCGGGGGGAAGTACGCTGTGAGCGGGACAGGGCTTCGGGGCCCAGTCTCAGTGAGCGGGAAAGGTTTGCGGGGTGCAGTAGGCGGTGAGCGGGACTGGACTGCCGGGGGCAAGTCGCTGTGAGCAGGAGAGGACTGCGGGGGGCATGTCGATGCGAGCGGGTCTGGGCTGCGGGGGCATGTCCCTGTGAGCGGGACACGGCTGCGGGGGCCAGTCCCTCTCAACGGGTCAGGGCTGCGGGGTCCAGTCCCTGTGAGCGGGACACGGCTGCGGGGTTCAGTCCCTGTGAGCGGGTCAGTGCTGCGGGGGCCAGTCCCTGTGAGCGGGTCAGGGCTACGGGGGCCTGTCCCTGTGAGCGGGACATGGCTGTGGGGGGCAGTACGCGGTGAGCAGGACACGGCTGCGGGGGGCAGTACCTTGTGAGCGGGACACGGCTGCGGGGGGCAGTACGCTGTGAGCAGGACACGGCTGCGGGGAGAAGTACGCTGTGAGCGGGACAGGGCTTCGGGGCCCAGTCCCTGTGAGCGGGACAGGGCTGCGGGGCCCATCCGCTGTGAGCGGGACACGGCTGCGGGGGGCAGCACGCTGTGAGCGGGACACGGCTGCGGGGGGCAGTATGCTGTGAGCGGGTCAGGGCCGCGGGGGCCAGTCACTGTGAGTGGGTCAGGGCTGCGGGGGCCAGTCCCTGTGAGCAAGTCAGGGCCGCGGGGGCCAGTCCCTGTGAGCGGGACAGGGCTGCGGGGGCCAGTCCCTGTGAGCGGGTCAGGGCTGCGGGGGCCAGTCCCTGTGAGCGGGTCAGGGCTGCGGGGGCCAGTCCCTGTGAGCGGGTCAGGGCTGCGGGGGCCAGTCCCTGTGAGCGGGTCAGGGCTGCGGGGGCCAGTCCCTGTGAGCAGGTCAGGGCTGCAAGGGCCAGTCTGTGAGCGGGTCAGGGCTGCGGGGGCCAGTCCCTGTGAGCGGGTCAGGGCTGCGGGGAGAAGTCACTTCGGGCGGATCAGGACTGCTGGTAGAAGTCACTGTGAGCGGGACAGGACTGCCGGGGGGAAGTCACTGTGACCGTCTCAGGAATGCAGGGGCAAGTTGATCCAGTGAATTCAAATATGAAATTACACGAAAGACAGCAATGAATTTAAAGCATCAAGAGGAAAGGGATTTGGAATCGAGCATTAGTTCGTGGGGATGGAGCAGCGCTTGGAATATTGCCTTCAGTTCTGGTTGCTTCATTACAGGGAGGATGTGGAAGCTTTAGTGAGGGTGTAGAAGAGAGTTAGCAGGATGCTGCATGGAATGGATGGCAGGTCTTAGGAGAAAGGGTTCGGGGGCGAGGACTTTTTTCATTGGAGCAAAGAAGAATGAGAGGTGACTTGATTGAGGTACACAAGATGATGAGAGGCATAGCTGGAGTGGATAGTCAGAGATTTTTTCCCAGAGCAGAAATGACTATTACGAGGGGGAGAAATTTTAAGGTGACTGGAGGAAGGAGGAGGGGAGATGTCAGAGCTAAGTTCTTTACACAGAGAGTGGCGGGTGTGTGGAATGCACTGCTGGCAGTGGTAATGGAGTCAGATACATTTAGAGACTTTTAAGCGACTCTTGGATAGGCACATGAAGGACAGTAAAATGAAGGGTATGCAGGGTAGCTTGATCTTAGTGGGATAATAGGTCGGCACAACATCGTGGGCCGAAGGGCCTGTACTGTTCTTTGTTCTCTGTTCAGCCAAAGGTTCTTTTCTTTTGAGGAGCGGGGAATTGATTGTCGTTTTTAAAGACAGAACTGGAGGACAGAGAAAGATATCAAGGAAGGTTGCACGTTAGTGACAGTATCAACAACTCCTGAGCAGATGCACTCTCTGAGTAACTACACTGTTTTGAAGGCGAGAGGACCAATGATATCATTAAGCCCCCCTTGTTTTTGTATTGTGTATGTCTGACATATGCGCAAATGGACAACCTCACTCTCCTGCTAAGCTGCAGAATGAATAATGCTGCAATATTTGTCAACTCCCAAATGGGCATTGATACATTAGTAAATCTCACATCAATAAACTTACATCTCAAGGTTCTCACCTTCTAGGACTGTTTGTACTGGGAAATAACCCAAACGAGGATGCTTGGCCAAGTATTTCTTTGATCTGAACTTATTTTTCAGCACCTTGGTGAAATCACGCACATCTTCACCTGATGTTGTCTAAAAACGTAAAATAAATCAAATTTAGTTCAGAATTAACAATGAACCAATCGACTCAACTCACTCGATAATCCATGCTCTCCCTGCTAAATGTCTTTGAAGATGTAAAATTGAAGAGTCTGCAACTCTGAGGGATAAAGTCGGCTATCTTTCTGTAAGATTATGATAAAGTTAGATATGTCTGAATGTGAGTTTCAGACTATTAAGCTTCAGTTTCATAGAGTCAGACAGCATGAAAACAGATCCTTTGGTCCAACCAGTCTATGCTGATCACAATCCCAAACTGAACTAGTTCCACCTGCCTGTGCTTGGCCCATATCTCTCCAAACATTTCTGTCATCTTTCTATCTTCTGGCTACAACATCACCTGAGAAGAATTCTCCATCTTGTGGCCAAATACTAGAACTATACAATTAAGTCATTTCAAATGATACACAGATCCAGGATTCACATTAGTGGCCTTTCTGGTTGAACTGCTAATTATTTTAACAATAGTGCATTTTTTTGTCCAATTTTGCCATATAATCCAGTGATCCAAAATTCATCTCATTGGGTTTAATTTTTTTGGTTTTCTGTACTGTGTCAAAGATGAGATCAATACATTGGTGAGAAATTATCTTGGTTTGGAGATTCAAAGTCACTATAGTCCCAGATGGGACCACAGGGCTGCTCTCACAGTCAAGAGAGATATCTGGAGGTGGTTTAAATTGAAGGTTACCACACCTCCGATGAGGAGACAGGTTGAGAAGGAGACTCCTTCATTGTAACTTCAGACAGTGTAGTATCCCATGCTGTTGGTATCATTCTGAATTACAAACCAGCCAACTGAGCTAACTGGCTCCCAGGCAAAATATAGAATCAGTTTGGGTAGAGATAAGGAGCAGCAAAGGAAAGAAGTCACGGCTGTGACAGTTTCAGATTCATAGATCCCCTGACAGAAGATACAGTCCAGGATAGCAGAGAGGCTATAGACCAAGAAGTAATGGGATCTTGTCAGAAAGATGTTACAATAAACTGTGAATTCAATTGGCACAGGTAGTCTGGAAGATTCTTTTTTATTCACGGGATGTGGATGTTGCTGGCTAAGCCCAATTACCCTGGAGAAGGTGGTGGTGAGCTGCCTTCTTGAATAACTGCAGTCCTTAGAGCAGTGCTGTTCAGAAAGAAGCTCCAGAATCTTAACTCAATGACTATTAATGAACAGTGATATAGTTCCGAGTCAGGATAGTGTGTGTGGCTTGGAGGGAAACTTGCATGGGGCACTAATTATGCATTAGTGATGATAGAACAGATGTTGAAGGTGGTGGGTGGGGTACCAATCCAACAGGCTGCTTTGTCCCATATGGTTCAAGCTTCCTGAGTGTTGACGGAGCTGCACCAGTCCTGACCAGTGGAGATTACATTCCTGACTTGGGCTTGATAGATGGTGGACAGGCTTTGTGTAGACAGGGGGCTCATTATTCACTGCAGAATTCTTAACCTCTGACCTGCTCTTGTCGTCACAATAATTATAAGTTTGGTCCAATTCAGTTTCTGGAAACCTGATAAGCCTCAGCATATTGGCAGTAAAGGAGTGGAAGTCATGGGGCAATGGTTAGATTCTCCTTAATGGTGACGTTCATTGCCTGTAACTTGCACAGCACAACTACCACTTGCTTCTCTTCAGCTCAAAACTAGTTATGTTCCGTGGATATGGACTACTTCAGCATCTGAGGAGCTATGAGTGGTGCTGAACATTGCACAATCAACTGAGAACATCCCCACGTACGACCTTCTGACGGAGGGATGGCATTTGATCAAATAGTTGAAGATGGTTGAGCTCAGGGCACAAATTTACGTAACCCCCGCAGTGATGCTTTGGAGTTGGGGCAACTGACTTCCAACAACCACAACCACTTGCTTTATGGTAAGGTTCCAGCCGGCAGAGGGTTTTTCACCTGATTCTTACTGACTGCAGCTTTGCGACGGCTCCTTGATGTCATATTTGGTTGAATGGCACCTTGATGTTAAGAGCAGTTATCTACCCCTCAGCATATATTCACAGAATGCATTTGGAGTCTTAAAACTGTACCACTGGAACCAAGCAGGGATTAAGATATTTTAGACCTGGTAGTATGTTTTGAGATACAACTCATCAACCATAACATAGTACAGGATTCTCTGGGTAAGAATGATCAGGATGTGGTAGAATTTTACATCAAGGTCGAGGTTGAGAATTCGGTCTGAAACTGTTTAATATCTTAAACTTTCATTGAAGATAATTCAGGAGTATAAAGGCAGAGTTGAACTGGGAAAATAGTTTAAAAGGTAAGACCATAGAGAAACAATGGCAGATGTTTCAGGGGATATTTCATAACTCTGAACAAAAATATTGTCAATTTAGAATGAAAGGATGTACAGCTAGAATGCACCATGGTGCCATCTGTTGCTATCTAAGAAAGTTAAAGATAGTATAAATTGAAAGAAAGATTGGAAAATTGTGGAACTGGAAATATTTCAGATGTGAACAAAAGATGACCAAAGTAATAATGAGGGAGACATTAATATAAATACAGTAAAGGCTTCCACAAGTGTATCAAAAGGAAAAGAGTAAAGACAGTGAATAATGGCTCATGAGAGGGTGAGACTGGGGAATTCATGATGGGAAATGAGGGTAATGGCACAAGCTTTGAACCAATATTTTCCATCTGATTTCACAGTAGAAAACATACAAAAAATATCAATGGGCGAAAAGTAGGGAGCGAAAGGGAGAAGGAAATCCTCAAGGAAACATTGAGGAAAACTGAGAAGATGAAGTTAACAGGTTCCCTGGGACCTAAAGACTTGGATCCCAGGTATGCAAAGAGTCCAACCCCACATCGTACCATCAGAGCTTTATTTCTTTTAATAATACTCCATAAACTTCAACCCCTAATTACTAGCTCCCATATTTATACAACCAACTCACACTCAATTCATCCTCAATTAATACAGACATAAAACCTGTTCCCTCACTTCGTTAGTTCTCAGGCATCCCTTCAGACTAAATTAGATGATAACATGGAGGATTATAAGAGTTGACTGCAGAGATGAGATTAAATTAGGTTCCCTACAGTGTGGAAACAGGTCCGACAGCCCAACAAGTCCACATCGCCCCTTGCAGCATCCCACCCCACCCCTATAACCCAAACACCACTGAACACGATGGGCAATTCAGCATGGCCGATCCACCTAGCCTGCACATCTTTGGACTGCGGGAGGAAATTGGAGCACATGGAGCAAACCCATGCAGACACAGGGAGAATGTGCAAACTCCGCACAGACAGTTACCCAAGGCTGGAGTCGAACCCGGGCCCTGGCGCTGTGAGGCTGAAGAGCTAACCACTGAGTCACCGTGCTGCCCAAATGGATGTATTGGCTGTAATCTTTTCTAGATTGTGGAAAGATCCCAGCAGAATGCAGCGAAGTACGAATTTACTTCGTCTAAAGTTTGTCATTGGGAAATTGCTAGAATTTATTATTGAGAAGGCAGCAGCAAACCATTTAGATCATATTCAGGCAGATTTGATAAGTTAAGTGAAAAGGATAAATTTAAAAATATGGTGAATCCATTTGAGTTTCTACTTCAAGGAATTCTAATTCTTCAACAAACCGGGTCGTTGAAGCGAAATTAGCAGATGTCGTTAATTTGGATTTCCAAAAGGCGTACATGAAGCACAAAAATTTAGCTTCTATGCACAGCATGTATTTTAGAAGGCACGTGAGGTGCAAATCTTTATTTCAAGGAGGGAAGGAGTGAAAATCTTTCCACACAAGACATTGGTGACGCCACTCAAGGAGCACAGTGTACAGTTTTGGTCTATTAAGCGAGGATATGCTTACAACAGCAGTTCTCAGAACGTTCATGATGTTAATTCCAGGGGTAAAAAGGGTTATTTTGTGCAGAGTGAACTGGACAATGTTCAGGCTCAGCTGGTAACATGCTGGGTCAAAATCCAAAATTCCCTCCCTAATGGCATTGTATCTACCAACAGCAAATGTACTTTCAGCAGTTCAAGAAGGAAACTAACTGCTACCTTCTCAAGGGCAACGAGGGACAGTTGTGCTTCAGACCTCAAATGCCCGTTCTCATTTAGAAAATAATCTACGCCTCCATTTTTCCTACCAAAGCACATAACCTCACAGTGTCCCACACAGTCTCTGTCTGCCACTTCTTTGCCCAGTCTCCGAGCCTATGCAAGTCCTTCTTCAACTTCCTCACTGCTATCTGTCCCTCCATCTGTCACTGTGTCGACTGTAAACTCAGCAACAATGTCTCAGTTGCTTCGTACATATCATTAAGGTATTACGTGAACTGTTGCGGTCCCAACACTGATCCCTGCAGGACTCCACTAGTCACCAGCTGCCATCCTGTAAAAGACCCCTTTATCTACACTCTCTGCCTTCTGACAGTCAGCCAATGCTCTATCTATGGCAGTACCTTGCTAAAACACTATGGGCTCTCATCTTATTTGGTACCTTCTCAACAGCGTTCTGGAAATCCAAACAAATCACATTCACTGGCTTCCTTTTGTCTAACTTGCTCACTTTCTACTCAAAGAATTCTAACAGATTTGTCAAGTATAACTTCCCCTCGATGAAGCTGTGCTGATTCAGCCCGATTTTGTCATGTACTTCCAAGGTCTCTGCAATCTCATCCTTAATAATGGACTCTAAAATCTTACCAATGATTGAGGTCAGGATAACTGGCCTATAATTTCCCTTCTTCTGCCTCTCTCTTTTCATAAACAGGGGTGTTGCTTTAGCCATTTTCCAAATCCCTGAGATCCTCCCTATCTCCAGTGATTCCTGAAAGATCACCACTAATGCCTCAACAATTTCCTCAGCTATCTCCTTCAGAACTCTGCAGTACAGTCCATTTGGTCCAGGGGTGATTGGTCCACCTTCAGACTTTTCTGCTTCCCGAGCACCTTTTCCTTAGTTATGGCTATGAAATTCACCACTGCCCCTAACTCTCAAAGTTCTAGTATGCGATGGGTGTTTTCCACCATGAAGACTGATACAAAGTACCTGTTCAGTTCCTCTTCCATTTCTTCATTCCTCATACTGATTCTTCAGCCTCCTTTTCCAGTGATCTACTGCTACTTTTTAATGTCAGTTGCAATACTGGTCGAAGACGATATCACAGCTGTACTGAAGGAGGGCCCCATGGAGGGCTCAAGCATTGAGGCAATATGGGTAGAACTCAGAAATAGGAAGGATGCAGTAACAATGCTGGGGCTGTACTACAGGCCTCCCAACAGCGAGCGTGAGATAGAGGTACAAATATGTAAACAGATAATGGAAAGGTGTAGGAGAAACAGGGTGGTGGTGATGGGAGATTTTAATTTTCCCAACATTGACTGGGATTCACTTAGTGTTAGGGGTCAAGATGGAGCAGGATTTGTAAGGTGTGTCCAGGAGGGTTTTCAAGAGCAGTGTGTATGTAGTCCAACTCGGGAAGGGGCCATACTGGACCTGGTGCTGGGGAATGAACCCAGCCAGATGGTTGAAATTACAGCAGGGAGTGACTTTGGAAATAGCGACCACAATTCCCTAAGTTTTACAATACTCATCGACAAGGATGGCAGTGGTCCTAAAGGAAGAGTTCTAAACTGGGGGAAGGCCAACTATACCAAGATTTGGCAGCATCTGGGGAATTTAGATTGGGAGAAACTGTTTGAAGGTAAATCCACATTTGATATGTGGGAGGCTTTTAAAGAGAGTTTGATTAGCGTGCAGGACATGTTCCTGTGAAAATGAGGAACAGAAAAGGCAAGATGAGGGAACCATGGGTGACAGATGAAATTGTGAGACTAGCCAAGAGGAAAAAGGAAGCATAGATTAGGTCCAGGCGACTGAAGAGAGATGAATCTTTGGAAGAACACGGGGAATTTCGAGCGCATCTGAAACGAGGGATGAAGAGGGCTAAGAGAAGACATGAGATATTGCTGGCAAACATGGTTAAGGAAAATCCCAAAGCCTTTTATTCATATATAAGGAGCAAGAGGGTAACTAGAGGAAGGATTGGCCCACTTAAGGACAAAGAAGCAACGTTATGCACTGAGTCAGAGAAAATGGGTGACATTCTTAACAGAGATAATGGGAACTGCAGATGCTGGAGAATTCCAAGATAATACAATGTGAGGCTGGATGAACATAGCAGGCCAAGCAGCATCTCAGGAGCACAAAAGCTCCTGAGATGCTGCTTGGCCTGCTGTGTTCATCCAGCCTCACATTGTATTATCTTGACATTCTTAACAAATACTTTGCATCGGTATTCATCAAGGGGAGGGACATGACAGATGGTGATGTGAGGGATAGATGTTTGCTTACTCCAGGTCAAGTTGACACAAGGAAGGATGAAGTGTTGGGTCTCCAAAAAGGCATTAAGGTGGGGATCTATACCAGGTTATTGAGGGAAGCGAGACAGGAAATAGCCGGGGCCTTAACAGATATCTTTGCAGCATCCTTAGACACGGGTGAGGTCCCGGAGGACTGGAGACTTGCTCATGTTGTCGCCTTGTTTAAGAAGGTTAGCAAGGATAACCCAGGTAATCATTGACCAGTGAGCCTGACGTCAGTGGTCAGGAAGCTACTGGAGAAGATACTGAGGGATAGGATCTGTTCCCATTTGGAAGCAAATCAGCTTGTCAGTGATAGGCAACATGGTTTTGTGCAGGGAAGGTCATGTCTAACCAACTTAATAGAATTCTTTGACGACGTGACAAAGTTGATTGAAAGGGAAAGGCTGTAGATGTCATTTACATGGACTTCAGTAAGGTGTTTGATAAGGTTCCCCATGGCAGGCTGATGGAGAAAGTGAAGTCGCATGGGGTCCAGGGTGTGCTCGCTCGATGGATAAAAAAAAAATGGGCTCGGCAACAGGAGACAGAGAGTAGCGGTAGTAAGGAGTTTCTCAAATTGGAGACCTGTGACCAGTGGTGTTCCACAAGGTTCTGTGCTGGGACCACTGTTGTTTGTGATATACGTAAATGATTTGGAGGAAGGTGTAGGTGGTCTGATCAGCAAGTTTGCAGATGACACTAAGATTGGTAGAGCAGCAGATAGTGAGGGGGACTGTCAGAGATTACAGCAGAATATAGATAGACTGCAGAGTGTGGCAGATAAATGGCAGATGGAGTTCGATCCGGGCAAATGTGAGGTGATGCATTTTGGAAGATCTAATTCAAGGGCGAACTATACAGTAAATGGTAAAGTCCTAGGGAAAATTGATGAACAGAGAGACCTGGGTGTTCAGGTCCATTGTTCCCTGGAGGTGGCAAGCCAGGTGAAGAGGGTGGTCAAGAAGGCATACGGCATGCTTTCCTTCATCGGACGGGGTACCGAGTACAAGAGTTGGCAGGTCATGTACTGTTGTATAAGACTTTGGTTCAGCCACATTTAGAGTACTGTGTACGTTACCAAAAGGACGTGGACGCTTTGGGCAGGGTGCAGCGGAGGTTCACCAGGATGTTGCCTGGTATGGAGGGTGCTAGCTATGAAGAGAGGTTGAGTAGATTAGGATTATTTTCATGAGAAAGATGGAGATTGGGGGTACCTGATTGAGGTCTACAAAATCATGAGGGGAGAGACAGGGTGGATAGCAAGAAGCTTATTCCCCAGAGTGGGGGACTCAATTACTAGGGGTCATGAGTTCAGAGTGAGAGGAGGAAAGTTTAAGGGAGATAGGCGTGGAAAGTTCTATACACAGAGGGTGGTGGGTGCCTGGAACGCGGTGCCAGCGGAGCTGGTAGACGCAGACACATTAGCGTCTTTTCAGATATATCTGGACAGATACCTGCAACAGGTATGAGATTGTTGCTCCCTGTACGGTTGAGGAAAAGGACTGTGGACAGGATGAGCCAGCTGACCATGGCACCGTGGCGCACAAGGTCATTCAAGAGGGGGGGAGCAAAAAGACAGGTAGTTGTTATCAGGGATTCTATAATTAGAGGGACAGATAGTATCCTGTGCAAGCTGCATCGGGCGTCCCTCACGGTGTGTTGCCTGCCCGGTGCCAGGGTGCGAGACATCTCCGACCGGGTTGAAAGGATATTGGAGCAGGAGGGGGAGATCCGGTTGTTGTGGTCCACGTTGGGACTAACATCATAGGCAAAGCTCGGGTAGAGGTCCTGCTCAGGGATTATGAAACACGAGGAAAGAAATTGAAGTACAGGTCCTCAAGGGTCATAATCTCTGGATTACTGCCCGAGCCACGTGCCAATTGGCATAGGGAAAAGAAAGTTAGGGAAGTAAACATGTGGCGAAGGAATTGGTGTGGGAAAGAGGGATTCCATTTCATGGGGCATTGGCATCAGTTTTGGAACCGGGGGGGATCTGTACCATCGGGACAGTCTCCACCTGAACCGATCTGGAACCAGTGTTCTAGCAAAAAAGATGAATGGGGTGGTCAGTCAGACTTTAAACTCGTGAGTCGGGGGGAAGGGAAAGTGAAAGAGACAGGGAGTATGGAGTTAAATGGAAAGATAAGCAACAGGATAGCATGTGTACAGGAGGATTTAAGCTCGAGGCAGACTAGGAATACAGCAAAAAGGAAGGATAACTTAAGGCATCTTGGCATGTCCAACCTCTCTCATATTGATAAGAAAGCTTGCATTAAGACACTTCATCTAAATGCTCTTAGCATTCGCAACAAAGTAGATGAATTAACAGCACAAATCCTCTTGAATGATTATGATGTGGTAGGCAGCACAGAGACATGGTTGCAGGGAGCTCAGGACTGGCAGTTAAACATCCAAGGATTCACAACATATCGAAAAGAGAGGGAGGTGGGCAGAGCGGGTGGGGTTCCCTTGTTCGTTAAGAATGGAATGAGATCTACGGCACTAAATGACATAGGGTCAGAAGATGTGGAGTCTATGTGGGTGGAATTGAGGAACCACAAAGGCAAAAAAAACTATAATGGGAGTTATGTACACACCTCCTAACAGTGATCAGGATGAGGGGCGCAAGATGCACCAAGAAATAAATAGGGCACGTCAGAAAGGCAAGGTCACGGTGATCATGGGGGACTTCAACATGCAGGTGGATTGGGTGAATAATGTTGCTGGTGGATCCAAAGAAAAAGAGTTCATGGAATGTTTGCAGGATGGCTTTTTGGAACAGCTTGTGATGGAGCCCAGAAGGGAACAGGCTATTCTGGACTTGGTGCTATGCACTGAGCCAGACTTTATAAAAGATCTTAAAGTAAGGGAACACTTAGGAGGCAGTGATCATAATATGGGAGAGTTCGGTCTGCAGTTTGAAAGAGAGAAGGCAAAATCGGATGGAATGGTATTCCAGTTAAATAAAGGTCATTACAGGGGCATGAGAGGGGAATTGACGAAGATCGACTGGAAGCAGAGCCTAGCGGGGAAGACAGTAGACCAACAATGGCAGGAGTTTATACGTGTTACTGAGGACAGAGTACAGAGGTTCATGCCAAAGAAAACAAAGATTATCTGGGGTGGGATTAGACAGCCATGGCTGACAAAGGAAGTCAGGAAATATATCAAAGTAAAAGAGACAGCCTATAAAGTGGCCAAGAGCACTGGGAAATCAGAAGATTGGGAAGGCTACTAAAACAGACAGAGGATAACAAAGAGAGCAACAAGGAAGGAGAAGATCATTTTGAAGGTAGGCTAGCTAGTAATATTAGAAATGATAGTCAAAGCTTCATTCAATACACAAGAAACAAATGAGAGGCCAAAGTAGATATTGGGCCGCTCCAAATTGATGCTGGAAGGCTAGTAATGGGAGATCAGGGAATAGCTGAAGAACTCAATAAGTACTTTGCGTCAGTCTTCACAGTGGAAGACATGAGTAGTATGCCAACAATTAGGGAGAGTCAGGGGGCAGAGTTGAGTACGGTAGGCATTTCAAAAGAGAAAGTGCTAGAAAACCTAAAGGGTCTAAAAATTGATAAATCTCCTGGCCCCGATGGGCTACATCCTAGAGTTCTGTGGGAGGTGGCTGAGGAAATCGCGGAGGCCTTTTATCCCAACTCTCTGCCTTCTGTCAGACAGCCAGTCCTCAATCCAAGCCAGTAGCTCACCTTGAACACCATGGGCCCTCACCTTGCTCAGCAGCGTCCTGTGAGGCACTGTATCAAAGGCCTTTTGGAAGTCTAGATAGATAACATCTACTGGGATTCCCTGGTTTAACATACTTGTTACCTCTTCAAAGAATTCTAATAGGCACGACGTCCCCTGACTAAATCCATGCTGACTTGTTTTAATCTGACCCTGCACTTCCAGGAATTTAGAAATCTCATCCTTGACAATGGATTCTAGAATTTTACCAACTACTGAGGTTAGGCTAATCGGCCTGTAATTTTCCATCTTTTGCCTTGATCCTTTCTTAACCAACACCCAATGTGTTCAGAAAAACACTGTGTTACTTTAATGATCCAGTCCTTTGGTGATAAATGCCAGAGTTCCATCTGCCTTTCTTATGCTATGCTCTTCCTGCATACCCACTTTCAGCTACAAAGACAGCCAGACAACTCTGCACTGACACACTTTGAACCTTCCCTCCATTTAAATAAAAATTCGCCCTTTTTTTCATGGACAAAATAGGCAAGCCTTGTGCTTATGCACATTAACCACCTGCCAGATTCTGGTCCATTCTCCTCGCCTGTCAATATTCAGCTGTCTCTGTTTTATTTCACATCACAGGCTGTTTTCCCATCTCTTTCAGAATCATCCACGCATTCTGTTATGTTACATTTTGTCTCTGCTTACATATCATTTGTATACGTTACAAATAGTTCAGGTCAGAGACCTGAACCCCGCAGCAACCCACCAGTAACAATTCACCATCCAGGCAAAGACTCATTTATCCTGACACTCAGCTTTCTGTCAGTTAGCCAGCCCTTTATTCAAACCAATATTCTACCCTTAATCCCCTTGGATCTAACCTTCTGGTTCACTTTTTTATGCAGCAACTGGTCAAATTCTTTCTGGAAATCTCGATATGCCACATCCCTCGGATCCCTGTAGAAGATCCTCAATTCTGCCACCTCATCAGCTCCTGACTTCATTACAGCTTTTGTTCAAACATGGTCAAAAGAGTTGAATTCCCGAGGTGAGCTAAGGATGGCTACATTTGACCGAGTGTGGCATCAAAGAGCGCTCGCATAACTGGAGCTGGTGGGAATCCAGCAGAAACTCACCACTGGTTGGAATAATATCTGTACAGAGGACGATATTTTTTCATTCTTGAATCGGAAAGAGGTAATTGCTGGTTAGACCAGCTTTTATTGCCCATCCCAAATTGCCCAACTGATATTTGGAGTTCCATGTAGGCCACAGCAGGCCACGCAGTTTCCTTCCCTAAAGAACATAAGTGAATCAGATGGGGTTTTCCGACAATTGGCAATGGATTTACGATCATCATTAGACGCTTAATTCCAGATTTTCATTGAATTTAAATTCCATTATGTGCCATGGTGGAATTTGAACCAGGTCCTCAGAACATTACCTGAGTGTTTGGATTAATAGTCTAGTCATAATACCATTAGGTCATCGCCTCTCATGATTGGCATTTTGGTTGTTAGAGGTCACCTGCAGGAGGTCCTGAGGGTACAGTCCGAAGCCTAACCATCTTCAGCTGATTTATCCCATCATCTCTCCATCATAAGCTCAGAAGTGGGGATGTTCACCAGGGATAGCAGAATATTCAGCATCATTCACCACTCCTCAGATACTGAATCTGTCCATGTCCAAATGCAACAAGGCCAGAACGATGTCTCGGCTTGGGCTGGTAATTGGCAAGTCGCATTTATACTGCACAAATACCAGGTAATGACCATCTCCAGGAAGAGAAAATCCATAAATTGTCCCTTGACATTCAAAGGTGTCACCATCACTGAATTGTCCGCTATCAAAATCCCGGGTTTTACCACTGAACAGAAATTCAACTGGACTTCCTATTTAAATGCAGTGGCTACTAGAGCAGGCCCAAAGCTCCGATTACTGCATCAAGTGACTCACCTCCTGATTCCCCAAGCCTGTCCACCAGCTACATGGAACAAGTCAGAAGAATGGTGGAATAATCCCCACTTGCCTAGATGGGTGCAGCTGCGAAAGCACTCAAGAAGTTCGACACCATCCAGGAAAAAGCAGCCTCCTCCCTGCACTGCTCAATAGCAGCAGTGTGCACCATCTATGAGATGCACTGAGAAATCTGCAAAAGATCCTGAGACAGGACTTTCCAAACCTATGACAAATTTCATCTACAAGGGCAAGCGTAACAGATATATGGGAACAGCACCACCTACAACACCCTGTCTAAGCCACTCACCATCTCAACTTGGAAATATATTGCTGTTCTTTCACTACCACTGGGTCAAAGTCCTGGAAATTCTCCCCTGACTGACTGAGTCTACCTACAGCACATGGGCTACATTGATTCACCAATTACAAGGGTAACTAAGGATGGGAAGTAAATGCTGGCCCAGTTAGCGATGCCAATGGCCCAGAAACAAATAACAATTAAGTATCACCTATCTCCTCCTAATTCCAGTTTCTCATGCAGCACCATTCTGATTATTCTATAAAACCTGGTCTTTCTGTGGCAATGCTCAAAGCTACACACAGTACTCATTTGTGATCAAATCACATTCTGCACAATATTAAGAGCCATCACTGGCTGATGAGTATGATTGCCCAGCTTGGAAATTCCATATCACAGGTCATGAGCTCTGTGCGGGTTGATTAGCCTCAACTAGAGCCACATATCTGACCACATGTTTAGGAGGTCTTTCAGTGTGATGGAAGTGGTCTTGGCCTTGAGAACACCAGCATTCCTTTCTCCAGTTCCTTTCCCACACTTCAACTTCTTGTCTGGTGCTGTTGAAGAATTATGTGCCTTCATACAGGAGATTCACCAAGTTGGTTTCTTCTGAATGGGGATATCCCATACTTTGACCTCGATGTAGTATTTCTTGAAGGAACATTTCAAGGTCTCTGAAATGCTTCCTTTTACTTCTTGATCAGATGCCTTCCTTGAGTTGGCAAAAATTTACTTTGGTAGTCATAACTTAGGCATCCAAAGTACATGGCCAGCCCAATGGGGTTTGTTTCAAATCATCATGGCATCAATGCTGATGCTAGGAGGTTTTTCCTCCTAGCTGATGTGGAGAATCCATGACAAAACTGTGCTGAAAGGGTCTTGAAGTGGCAGCTCTATGTTATCCAGGTTTCACAGTCATATAGAAGAGGCTGAACGATGCATGCCTTGAACTCAAGGATCTTGCGATCAGCACAGATGTCACAATTGTGCATTCTCATCCTCTGGAGTCCAAAGGTGCCACTCGCAGATTGGACGTAATGTTAGAATCTCTGTATCGATGTCAGCCTTAAAAGAGAGAGAGCGTCCCATCTAAGGGAAATGTTCTACATTTGGGAGGATTTCTCTATTAATTTTGATGAAAAGATGGGCCACAACTTGACAGACTGGTAAAGGATTTGAGTCATCTTGAGGTTCGAACACAGAACATAACAGCGCAGTACAGGCCCTTTCGGCCTTGATGTTGTGAAACCAACCTGAAGCCCATCAAAACTACACTATTCCATTATCATCCATATGTTTATCCAACGACCATTTAAATGCCCTTCAAGTTGGCAAGTCTACTACTGTTGCAGGCAGGGCATTCCATGCCGTTACTACTCTCTGAGTAAAGAACCTACCTCTGGCTTCTGTCCTATATCTATCACCCCTCAATTTAAAGCTATGCCCCACCGTGTCAAACATGGCCATCCGAGCCAAACGACTCTCACTGTCCACCCTATCTCATGCTCTGATCATCTTGTATGGTTCTATTAAGTCGCCTCTTAATCTTCTTCTCTCGAACGAAAACAGCCTCAAGTCCCTCAGCCTTTCCTCATAACGCCTTCCCTCCATACCAGGCAACATCCTGGTAAATCTCCTCTGCACCCTTTCCAACGCTTCCACATCCTTCCTATGATGCGGCGACCAGAACTGTACGTAATACTCCGAGTGCGGCTGCACCAGAGTTTTGTACAGCTGCAACATGCCCTCATGGCTCCGAAACTCAATCCCTCTACCAATGAAGCCTAACACACGGTATGCCTTCCTAACAACCCCATCAACCTGGGTGGCAAATTTAAGGTTGAGGCTAATTCTTCAGTATACTTCTGCAAAGGCCTTAAGGGAGATTTGAAGACTTCTGCGAGCGGAAATGACGTTGTGAACCACATACTGAAGCTCCATAAGCGAGGTCAGTGTCATTTTCTTCGGTGATTTTAACTGGTTGAGGTGAAAAGGTTTTCCATCCATCCTGTCCAGGCCACTGAGAAGCTTGTTCTTGATGAGATTAAGAATGGTGGTGACAAAGCTGGAGAAAAGAGTGGGCGTGAGCCTCAACTTGACCTCAAAGAGCTTCTGCACAACATTGTATTTCTGGTATTGAAGCCTGATTTAAGCTGTTGGCCTTTTATCATTTTAGCAAACTACTTCAACTTTGAGGGCAGATTGTATTTAAATGGTTAAATCCCTAAGTTTCCACAGATCGGAATAATTCTATCAAGTGGAACAATGTATTACTCACTGAAGTGCAGTACTCCACCATTGGGTAATGTAACTTGTGCCCCTTGGATGTGCGTCCCGAAAAGAAACAGCTTCGGCAGATGTCATAATTTAAGTGTTTGAGGCTGCGGCACCTATTAAGGAAGAACAAGAAGTAAGAGAAATGTTCATTTTTGTTTGGATATTTTTAACCATCCAAGGAATGCAAGTTAAGTAGTTAAATTATGTATTTTTTTTATTTTGAAGAAACGGCAAAATTGTGTGGGGAGAAGCAAATGCTAGGTCAGTCGAGGAAAACTGTCCCAACTCCCCCAGTCAATTTTCATAATGGGATATCCCATCCCTGGAATTATTTAAATTGCTTCTGCGCTGCAACGTTCCCATAGTATGGAAGGTTTTCATCTGCCACGGTGGCATAAACCTATTTAGAAGTAACCTTGCCAGAATCTTCCTGGAAAAGGTAAATCTGACGAGCAGCGATTGTAACATGTGAAGCTGTAAAGGCAACACTGAAGGAGGAGGACACACATTTTCAGCTCAGACAGCAGAAGGGAAGTACTCCAGGGAAAGAGAAGAAATAGCGAAGAAATAAACTGCAATAATGGCTGAGTCACAGTGGTATAGTGGCAATATCATTGAGCGAAATGCTCTGGAGAATGTAGGTTCATGTTCCAACACTGTAGCTGGTCAAATTTACATTTCATTAAAAAATACTCAGAACTAAAAGTTATTTCCAGCAACACTATCATGAAACTATCAACAAATGTTGGTAAAAACCCATCCGATTCACTCATGTCCTTTCGGGGAGTATTCGATCATCCTTACACCACTACATGTGGCTGCAGAGCCACAGCAATGTAGGTAGCTCTGAACCACCCTCCCAGCCATCCACTCAGTTCAACGGCAATTAGTGAAGGACAACAAATGATAACTTCACCAGTGATAGCCAAATCCCTTGCAAGAATGGAAAATGTTCTCATGAAATGGAAGGACTTGATCAATGTAGTGTGAAATTATCAACAGATGAATGGATAGAACTGCATACAGAATGTAGGTCATCAATACGATGAGATGGTGCAAAACAGAGGATATTGCCTTCAGGATTCCTGTCAATGAAGCCAAACTCTGAGACTCAGCAAGCACTCAAATGTGTGAGCAGAAACTAAATAGCCATGAAAACCAACATAAAAGTACAAACAGCAGGCTCTTAAAATTTTTGGAGATATGCAAGGCAATATTAAATTATGCACTGAAGTGGTTAAGTTCAGTTAATCCTCTTGTAAATAGCACTGCGAACAGGAAACTCACTGTCAATTACAGATGAGTCCAGAATTTTCAAGGCAATAGATAAAGTGAAGCAGAATACCAGTTTCCGTGAGGAACAAACATAATTTGGAAGTTAAAGGGATGAAAGGAATTACTTTTCTGAACAACATTCGGAAGAAACACAGACAGACGGTTGATTGAGAAGATGAAACATGAGAAGATGGTAAGGAAAGAAATAGATTTGGAAGCAACAGTGTGGTAGAATTGTGGAAGTTCACTGGCCTCACGCAACATCAGGAACCAATACATTTGATCTTTAGAGAACAGAATGTCAGAGAAGGGGGGCTCTCTTCCCAAATGGTCAAGCTTACAAAATGTAGGAAAAAGGCTGCCTTCCTCTTGGTGCTTCTCACTGGATGAACACGCGAGCAAAGTTGTGCTTTTTGGTTGCGGACCTATTGGTGGTTGGTTCATTCATATCAGGCAGATTCTCCAACAGCGGGTGAAGGTGTGGTCACAGTCTTCGCTCAGGGCAACTGAATCTATTCCTCTTCTTTGTTCTTTCATGCAAGTTTTGTGTTTGGATTCCTGATTGCGGCTACAAAATCTCCTATCTGTCCCTCGAACTGTCAAGTCTGCGATCACTCACGTCCTGTTTACCTCACCCTTTTCCGCCGTGTCCCAGAGCCAATTACACTTTACTTTAAAGTAATTTTAAGTCCAAATCACAGTAAAAGGAAGCCATTTGGTCCATCATGTTTGAACTAGATCTCCAAATACATATCACAAATTAGTGCCTTTTCCTTAACCTGCACATTATTTCTCTTTAATTAATCAACTAGTGCTTTCTTGCATCTTTTACTGAAACTGCCTCCTCTTGGTAATGCATTCTATAGACTGTGATAAAGCTATTTCTTACACTGCAGTTACTTCTTTAGTCAATCACTTCAAACCTCTGCATCTTATTCTCAATTCTGTCACAAGTAGCAAAGTCTTCCCCTCGTCTACTCTGACCAGACCTCAAATGATTTTGCAAGATTCAAAATAATCTCTTCTAAGTCTCAGCATCTTCGAGGAAAGCTGTCCCAATTCCTCTAATCAATTTTCATAATGAGATATCTCAACCCTGGAATCGTTATTGTAAATTGGTCCTGCTCTGTCTCTCTCCAACATTTTCACAAAGTTCCCTTCGCACGGAAGGTTTTCATTTGCCATGGTGGTATAAACCTATTCAGAAGTAACCTTGCCAGAATCTTCCCAGCAATGCAAAGGCTGGTGATCTCATGGTTCTTTGAGCAATCTGACATTTCTCCTTCAGTTTTGTACAAGATATGGCATCTTAAAGATTCTGTGAAATCCTGCCCTGTTCCTCATAGTCCATGAAAAGCTAACAGATCTTGGCCTTCAGAGTTAGGCCACCATTCCTCAAGCTTCAGATGGAATTCAATTGACTCCGGGTCGTTGTTGCTCTTGATTTAGTTACGGCAGTCATAGTTTCATCCACAGTTGGGCTCTCACTCCAGTTCTTCTCAGACAGAGAGTTGTTTGATCAGATCAATGGCAGTAACACGCACCTTCTCCAAGATGGCCAATCTTAGAAATGTAGGAGAATAGTTAACCAAAAAGGTTCAATTTACCCCTTAGAAATCCTGTCCAAATCTGCAATTTAATTTACTAGTTGTGGACAAGAAGTTTTATCGATCATTTAGCAACAACACAGCAATCACTTTCATAGGATGCACACACACTGATTACAGGACTAATAAAAAGGCCTTTCTGTAAATTCCCAATAATTGCAAATTACAGAACCAACCGGAAGTCGAGTCACAATCCGTTCTGAGCCACAGTGTCTGTGATCAATGCAACTGCGAACAAAATACCAAAAGCATGCAGCACTCACCTCTCACAAAAAATTAAGGTAAAGAAGTTGATACTTAATTTGTCCTAATTACTTCTCTGGTCCATGAATTTGTTCGGGTTTTGTGATGATCTCAGTTGTGTTGTTGACTGATGGAGTTTCTAATAGAACATCTAAAGTAAAAGCTTTCTTTAAAAACTAACTCCCTCTAACTTTCTGCTGGTTTGCACATCTCACCTGAAACCTACGAGTGGGTACTCTTTGCAGATGTTACACTTAGCCTGATGTTTTGCAGTTTCAGCAGCTGCCACACGGTGTCGAACAGGCAGCCACACCATGGACTGAGGCTCCAATCTCATCCACTCTACAAAGTGTTTAACATCAATCTCTGGTTTGTTCTGGCCCTAGAAGAAAATAAAAGATCAGCTGCATGATTAATTATGTCAAGTTTACATCCGCTATCCTCAGACATATCTAATACACTATCATTGGGGTTTCTGACATTGTTTTTATTAGAACATAGAACATAGAACATAGAACAGTACAGCACAGAACAGGCCCTTCAGCCCACAATGTTGTGCCGACCATTGATCCTCATGGATGCACCCTCAAATTTCTGTGACCATATGCATGTCCAGCAGTCTCTTAAATGACCCCAATGACCTTGCTTCCACAACTGCTGCCGGCAACGCATTCCATGCTCTCACAACTCTCTGCGTAAAGAACCTGCCTCTGACATCCCCTCTATACTTTCCACCAACCAGCTTAAAACTATGACCCCTCGTGCTAGCCATTTCTGCCCTGGGAAATAGTCTCTGGCTATCGACTCTATCTATGCCTCTCATTATCTTGTATACCTCAATTAGGTCCCCTCTCCTCCTCCTTTTCTCCAATGAAAAGAGACCGAGCTCAGTCAACCTCTCTTCATAAGATAAGCCCTCCAGTCCAGGCAGCATCCTGGTAAACCTCCTCTGAACCCTCTCCAAAGCATCCACATCTTTCCTATAATAGGGCGCCCAGAACTGGACGCAGTATTCCAAGTGCGGTCTAACCAAAGTTTTATAGAGCTGCAACAAGATCTCACGACTCTTAAACTCAATCCCCCTGTTAATGAAAGCCAAAACACCATATGCTTTCTTAACAACCCTGTCCACTTGGGTGGCCATTTTAAGGGATCTATGTATCTGCACACCAAGATCCCTCTGTTCCTCCACGCTGCCAAGAATCCTATCCTTAATCCTGTACTCAGCTTTCAAATTCGACCTTCCAAAATGCATCACCTCGCATTTATCCAGGTTGAACTCCATCTGCCACCTCTCAGCCCATCTCTGCATCCTGTCAATGTCCCGCTGCAGCCTACAACAGCCCTCTACACTGTCAACGACACCTCCGACCTTTGTGTCGTCTGCAAACTTGCTGACCCATCCTTCAATTCCCTCGTCCAAGTCATTAATAAAAATTACAAACAGTAGAGGCCCAAGGACAGAGCCCTGTGGAACCCCACTCACCACTGACTTCCAGGCAGAATATTTTCCTTCTACTACCACTCGCTGTCTTCTGTTGGCCAGCCAATTCTGCATATTAAATTAATGATTAAAAACATTGACTATTTATAAACATGATAGCCTTGGATTAGTGGTGGTACATGTTGGCCTCTGGAACTAATTCAAACCGAAAATGAGCACAAAATTCATACTGGCAAGTAGACCCGCTTGACCTTCTGAAGTGGCGCAGAGCACACTTACATGTTGGAAGCAACTGCGGACACTTGGTTCAATGTTGCTGCCTCCAAATGAAGGTACCTCACCCAGCTGCCGAGGGATCTGGACTGCATTGTGAAGCAAAAGGCTCAGGCTTTGTTGGTCACATAATTCTGTGGGTTCAGCTCCTTGTTTGAAGAGGTCTGCAAAAGTTATCCATAAGTAAAAGCTTGATATTCCGAAACTTAAGGGAGGTAGTTAAGAGTTCAATACATCCAATATATCTTCCTCAATTGCCTTGCTTTGTAAATTATCTTAAAACATTATTTTATGATCTTGATTGGCTATTTGCAAACAACTGTGGAAACAAAAACTTCTGTTTCTTGGCACCAATGGACAATGTATGTTGTATGATTCTCCAAGGAAGTCATTTCTTTCTTGATTGTAAATCTCAAACCTCTCTAATATCTCCTCGTTCTTTTCACAGAGATAATCTTTGTGTGGACCTGGAAAACATGGGCACCGTCCTCAATGAATACTTTGTGTCAATCTTTACAATGGAAAAGGACACTGCAAGTATTGATATCAGGGCAGAGGACCTAGGAACATCAGAAGTTTAGACATCGGAAGATGCAGCTGGTTCAGCAAATTTAAAAGTGGATACATCTACAGGCCGAACTGAAATGTATACCAGCGAGCAAGGGAAGTGAGGGAGGAGATATTTGGGCCCCTGTCAGCAATTTTCAAACCCTTGTCAATCACACGTGAAGTCATGAAGGACGATGAACATTGTCCTACGATGAACAAATGGAGAGAGGAACAGACCAGGAAATTAAAGGCCAGTCAGAATAATCTCAGCACTGGAGAAGCTATAAAGAGGCATTCTTAGGGGTAGAATGTACTTGCATGAACTAATCAGGGATAGTCAGTATGGATTTGTTAAGGTGAGGTCACGTTTCAGAAATTTGATCCTTTTTTGAGGAGATGTTGGAGTGTTGATGAGCTTATGCATTCGATGTGGACTTAGTAAAGCCCCCCTTGGCAGACTGATCAAGAAAGCAACAGTCAACGGGATCAAAGGCAAAGAGGCACGCTGGAGCCAAAACTGGCTGAGGCAGAGAGCACAGGGTGATTGATGGTAGAGGGATATCTATTTGACAGGATGTTTGCTTTGAGTGGGGTTGTGCAGGGCTTGCCACAAGGACCCTTGAAATTTGTCAACGAGATTCATCATTTTGGCTTAAACACAGTGTGTATGACCGTGTTGCTAGCGAATGACTAATTTAGTGAGGAGGATATCGACGGAATGGTCATGTAAATAACAGCCATGGGATCAAAGGCAAAGTGGTACACTGGACCCAAAATTGGTTGACAGACAGAAAGAATAAACTTCAGGAGGAGATCAGCACACTGGTCAGCTGGACACAGCAATTGGAACTCAACCAGGAAAAGTGTGAGCTGACGAACTCGGGAGGGCTAACAAGGCAAGGGATCACACTATGAAGGGTGTGATCCTGGACATTACTGAAAAAACCAAGATGCTGCCTGGGCTGGGGGTTCTCATGGAATCATAGAGTACAGAAGAGGTCCTACGGCCCACTAAGGCTGTACCTCTAAAAACACACTGCGACATATACTAGTCCCATTTTTACACACTAGACCATTCTCAAAAATATTATGCCATTACAAGTGCTCATCCAAGTACTTTTCAAAGGGTGTGAGGTTTCCTGTTTCAACTTCCCTCCCAGGCAATGCATTCCAGACCTTTGCCACACTCTGGATGAAAACGATTTTCCTCAAACCTCCGCTAAATTTCCCGTGTTTCTCTTTAACATTATGCCCTACCGTTATTGATGATTTAACTAAGGGGAACAATGCTTTCTACTCAACCTATCTTTACCTCTCATAATCTTAAATGCCTCTATCAGGACCTCCACTCAACCCCGAAAACTTCTCTGCTTCACAGAAAATAATCTGAATTTTTCCAGCCTTTCTTCACAGCTAAAATGCTCCAACATATGCAACATCCTTTTCATTCCCTCCAGTGCAATCACATCCTTCCTGATGGGTGGTGACCAAAATGCCACACACAACTCCAGCTGTGGCCTAACCAAACTTTTAAACAGCACAAAGTGACCTCCCCACTCTTACCATCTGATAAAGGGAGATGTCCCATATGTCTTTGTAACAACCCTTACTAGCCTGACCTGACCCCTTCAGGAATTTATGAACTAGCACCCTAGGATCCCTTTTCTCCTCTCAGCTTCCCAGTGTCCTGCTATGCATTAGATTTAGACTTAGGTTTTATTATCACACATATTCAATACAGGGTACAGGAGTGCAATGCCACCTCAGACGGTGCCATCTCAGGTACAAAGTACCTCGGTACGAAATTTCAGTTGCAAATGTAGAAAATTTATCCATCCTTCTTTACTCAGTCGCAGGGGAGTGGAACGCAAAGCCGGAGAGGGTAGTGGAGTCGGCCTCATTAGGGGCATTTAATCGGCCATTAGACAAGTACATGGATGACAGTATAAGGTAGTGGTGGAGGTGAGACAGACCTTGGGATGAGGGTAATAGTTCGGGACAACATCGTGGGCTGAAGGGCCTGTACTGAGCTGTACCGTTCCATGCTCTATGTTATAAAAATAATTGAATACGTTAAAAAGTTCAGCACTACAGTCTTCTTAGTATAACAGTAGAAAAATAAAAACAAAAGTTTAAAAAGTCAAACATTACAGTCCTTTCTTAAGCCACGAGTTTTCAGACACTCTGACCGAGGCTTCCCCCATGACGGTTCGTATTCCCCTGCGCTGGGCTAAGGCCCGCCCATCCTTGCCGGTGGACTTCACTGCTGACTGCCGTTGCTGACCTCCATCGGGCACGACAGGCTTTGCCACATTAAGTACTCTCTTATCTTAATCCTTCTTCAGGCAAAATCAATCTGCCACTGACCTGCCCATCTGACCGATGCCAAGATTGAAGCAGACAAGGGGAACTGGTAAAGATGTTTAAGATTTTGAAGGGCATAGAAAGGATAACTGGAAGCTGCTTTTTCCATTCGTAGACATGTCAATACACAGGGGGCATAGATTGAAGTTCACAGGTAGAAAGCTAAGAGGGGAGTTGAGGAGAACCTATTTTCCCAGTGTGGTGGGAGTCCTGAGCTCACTGACTGAAAGTGTGGCTGATTCAGAAAGTGTCTGAATATTTAAGTATTTAGATATTCACTTGTGTTGCCGTAGGCTCCAGGGCTATGAGCCAAAGTGAGTTCGATGCAGACAGATCTTTGTTGAGCAGTGCAGGAACTACGGACCGCATGGCCTCCTCCTGTGCATAAAACATCCATGAGACTATAATTACACAGCTTTTCTTTGAGGCATTTCTCCACTTGACTGATTCTTTGTAAATGCAAGGCCGATAAAATAAATCCTTTTCTTAAAAGCTTCCATCTCACTGAGAAAGCTTCAGGCCAATTTGATAATCTGCTCTCAAAAATCTGCTCATGTTTTGATAGTTATGACAAATTCTACTATCAGGGCTGACACAATCCACAACATTCTAAATCAATCAATAATATTCCAGAAAGATGATCATTTGCCTATCCGACCAATTTTAACTGTTGCTTTAAAAAATAGAGAAATAAATCTGGATCTGTCAAAAACTAATCAGTTCTTCCTTGGACCATACCCGTACGTACCAGCTTTCAATGAAATATGCCCATTAGTTTGTGAGATACATTGCTGACCAACAGAACAACAAATGGGCAAAAACATTACCTCACATTCAGTGTTATCACTTCTGCAAGTGAGCAGTAGAGTCATACAGCACTTCCAAATCTTTTTCCCAGTGCGAATGATGAAAACATTATTGGTCACAAAAACAGCCGCTAAGGTTAGTGCCTTTGAGAAACAATAGCATCATACATATGTAGCGCATCATTTATCTTGCAGGAATGCACTGTGCACATTCTGCACAGACCAAGTTATGACTTAACACTCATGTGGCAGTGACTAAATACAGAAATATACCAATACAGCAAACCTTTTGTTAAACAGCACCTGCGGTACCAGGAATGAGCTGAATAATCAAAAATTCCAGTTGATCAATAGGTCCACACACGCAAAAAACACACACTCAATAATAGGTACATAACGCATGGGATATACACATTGTATCAGTGATAATGGGAACTGCAGATGCTGGAGAATCCAAGATAATAAAATCTGAGGCTGGATGAACACAGCAGGCCCAGCAGCATCTCAGGAGAACAAAAGCTGACGTTTCGGGCCTAGACCCTTCATCAGATGAAGGGTCTAGGCCCGAAACGTCAGTTTTTGTGCTCCTGAGATGCTGCTGGGCCTGCTGTGTTCATCCAGCCTCACATTTTATTATCTGGGATATACACATCACTGTTCTCCCTCATTTACAGCATACATGACTTCAGTAATGAGGCAACTTTGCCTCAATTAAAACTTACTGGCAGAGTGCCTTTTCACTTGCATCCTCACCATACATCACAAGATGATGAGAATACAGTAAACATCTGGTGTATAATTTTTGTCAGTTTATTGAGTGTGCTAGTTTGTTGAACAAAGTTTACATACAGTTAAATCTACAGTTTACATGTGTATCAGCAATGATAGATTTAGTACTGACACTTGTATTTTTCCTCCAGATGACCCTTGTAGAGTCACGTCAAGCCAATTTTCAAAGAAAGCACTCTGATTCTTCCACTCATACTTCTGGAAAAGGAAGTTGCAGAACGTCACTGACTGACTTTACTTATTTGAATACAGCGTAAGGTACATAGAACATCGAACAGTACAGGCCCTTCAGCCCACAATGTTGTGCCGAACTTTTACCCTAAACCTCAGGTCTATCTAACTCCACCCCTATCTTATATGACCATCCATATGCCTGTCTAATAGTCACTTAAATGCCCCGAATGAGGCCGACTCCGCAACCCACTCCAGCTGAAACAAAGATCTCTTTGAATTGTCATTTGTCACACATGTATTGAATCAAAAAACAAATTTCTCACTTCCATAGATTTCTGTAGCATCTTAATATGATTTGTGAAGATTAATACTTCACCCGATCATTTTATAAATACAACTTTAAACAAAATGCCACTATATGGAACTTGTATGTTGGTATTTGTGCAGATGCCAATTCAGTTTGTGTGATCTGTTTCGATGCAACGAGTGATAAACACTTTGATTAAAATGGTTGAGAGCAGTATATGTGAGATTTAATACCATGCTTTATCTACAGATAACTCATCTGCAGGTAGTTATTCATGAGACTCAACTGACATCATGTCTCAGGGGAGCTTGTGACCTCTGGGTTAGGTGTTGTTTGACCATTGCCTACTGGTCACTGGTTGAGAGGAAAGAGAACTACTAGCTGCTATCCATTTTCAACAAGTGATCACGATAATCTACCTGCGTTTCAACGTCCCATCAACATGCAAGAATTGTTGCTCGAAGAGGCTTCTGTGTAACAAACAGGAGCAGAATCAAGATCAACCTTGCTTTCCCTATCTGGACAAGCTGCCAACACCAGAAATATGGGACCGTCTTAATCATTCTTATACAATTAACTTTTACAATAGACAACAGGTGCAGAAGTAGGCCATTCGGCCCTTCGAGCCAGCACCACCATTCATTATAATCATGGTTGATCATCCACAATCAGTATCCTGTCCCTGCCTTATCCCCATAACCCTCGATTCCACTGTCTTTAAGAGCTCTATCCATCTCTTTCTTGAAACTATCCAGAGACTTGGCCTCCACTGCCTTCTGGGGCAGAGCATTCCATACATCCACTGCTCTCTGGGTGAAGAAGTTTTCCCTCAACTCTGTTCTAAATGCCCTACCCCTTATTTTTAAACTGTGTCCTCTGGTTTTGGACTCACACATCAGCGGAAACATGCTTCCTACCTCCAGAGTATCCAATCCTTTAACAATCTTATACGTCTCAATCAGACACCCTCTCATCCTTCTAAGCCAGGTCCCTGTACAGCTGCAGAAGGACCTCTTTGCTCCTATACTCAATTCCTCTTGTTATGAAGGCCAGCATGCCATTAGCTTTCTTCACTGCCTGCTGTACCTGCATGCTCGCTTTCATTGACTTATGGACAAGAACACCTAGATCTTGTTGTACTTCCCCCTTGACCTAACCTGACTCCATTTAGATAGTAATCTGCCTTCCTGTTCTTGTCACCAAAATGGATAACCACACATTTATCCACATGAAACAGCGTCCGCCATGCATCCGTCCACTCCGCTAGCCTGTCCAAGTCACCCTGTATTCTCATAACATCCTCCTCACATTTCACACTGCCACCCAGCTTTGTGTCATTGGCAAATTTGCTAATATTACTTTTAGTGCCTTCATCTGTATCATTAATGTATATTGTAAACAGCTGCGGTCCCAGCACTGAACCTTGTGGTAGCCCACTGGCCACCGCCTGCCATTCCGAAAGGGACCCGTTTATCACTACTCTCTGCTTCCTGTCAGATAGCCAGTTTTCAATCCAAGTCAGTATTTTGCCCCAAATACCATGTGCCCTAATTTTGCTCACTAATCTCCTCTGTGGGGCTTTATCAAAGGCTTTCTGAAAGTCCTGGTCCACCCCATCCACTGGCTCTCCCTTGTCCATCTTCACAGTTATATCCTCAAAAAATTCCAGAAGATCAGTCAGGCACAATTTCCCCTTCGTAATTCCTGCTGACTCTGACCTATCCTGTTACGGCTATCCAAATGAGTTGTAATTTCATCTTTTATAATTCACTCCAGCATTGTTCCCACCACTGACGTCCGGCTAACCGATCTATAATTTCCTGTTTTCTCTCTCCCTCCTTTCTTGAAAAGTGGGACAACATCAGCCACCCTCCAATCCGCAGGAACTGATCCTGAATCTAGAGAACATTGGAAAATGATTACCAATGCGTTCACGATTTCCAGAGCCACCTCCTTAAGTACCCTGGGATGCAGACCATCAGGTCCCAGGGACTTATCAGCCTCCAGACCCAACAGTCTATCCAACACCATTTCTTGCCTCACATAAATACCCTTCAATTCATCCATTACCCTAGGTCCTTCAGCCATTATTATATCTGGGGGATTGCTTGTGTCTTCCCGAGTGAAGACAGTTCCAAAGTACCTACTCAACTCTTCTGCCATTTCCTTGATCCCCATAATAAATTCACTTGTTTCTGTCTTCAAGGGCCCAATTCTAGTCTTAACCATTTTTTTTTTCAACACACCTTTTACTATCCTCCTTGATAATTGGAACTGCAGATGCTGGAGAATCCAAGATAACAAAATGTGGAGCTGGATGAACACGGCAGGCCAAGCAGCATCTCAGGAGCACAAAAGCTGACGTTTCGGGCCTAGACCCTTCACCCAGGCCTGAAACGTCAGCTTTTGTGCTCCTGAGATGCTGCTTGGCCTGCTGTGTTCATCCAGCTCCACACTTTGTTATCCTTACTATCCTCCTTCATATTTTTGGTCAGTTTTCCTTCGTACCTCATTTTTTTCTCCGCGTATTGCCTTTTTAGTGATCTTCTGTTGCTCTTTAAAAGCTTCCCAGTCCTCCGGCATCCCGCTCATCTTTGCTATGTTATACTTCTCTTTTATCTTTAGAGAGTCCTTAACTTCCCTCGTCAGCCACGGCCGCCCCTGCCTCCCCTTAGGATCTTTCTTTGGAATGAACTGATCCCGCACCTTTTGCATTATATCCAGAAATACCTGCCATTGTTGTTCCACTGCCATCCCTGCTACGGTATTGAACCATTGAACTTTGGCCAGCTCCTCCCTCATCGCTCCATAGTTCCCTTTCTTCAACTACAATGCTGACACTTCCAATTCTCCCTTCTCCCTCTCAAATTGCTGATTAAAACTTATCATATTATTGTCACTACCTCTAATGGCTTCTTTACTTCAAGGTCCCTGATCAAATCCGGTTCGTTGCACAACACCAGATCCAGAATTGCCTCCTCCCTGGTAGGCTCCATACTGACTCTGCATCTCCTGATTCTACGTCTCCACTCGCAAAGGGCTGAAGATTTTATATTTCTTTACATTCATAATTTCATATCTATTTTACTATTTCTTCTTTCTTTATTATTTCATATTTCTTTACTTCTGACTATTTTAAATACAACAGGTTTTCTTATGCTACATCAGTGACGACATTTCAAAGGTAGTTCAGCTGCCTATAAAGTACTTTTTATGCCTGAGACCATAAAATGAGCTACATAAATGCACTTCTTTCTTTTATTAACTTCTGTAGTTGTGTTTCTTTGCCAATGGAGGATTGGCTACAATTACACAGGGTAATGTAGGTGAAATACATTTCCTATGACAAAATTCCAAACCAAAGTTACGAAATTAGAATAATAAACTATTGGCTGTTTGCAACTGAACACTGTAGATGAGCAAAGGTCACTTAATCAGTAAAGTACTAATTAAGTATGTTCCCGACATGGAGAATACAAATGAAAACTACGGTAATGCTCATAGGAAATTGGACAACGTTCTATTTTATGATCATAGCAATGCCATATCATCAACACATGTTTTTATAGATAATAAGTCACTCCGGGATATTTATTCATTTGTTTTATATCCTCAAGATCATCTTTGCAAATCCTGTGAACAGGGACCACTGAACAGCTTACTTAGCCTTTTTTTTACACCTATAATATCCATGTTTTATCCCTCTCCCCTCGATGTTTGTCTGCAGGAAGATGAGTTAACAGGGGGCTTACAGTTTTAATTTGTACAGATATGTGTCCAATGTTTGTAAATATCTGACTGTAGCTAGAATCTACGCAGTTGTAATAAATAGGCATTCTTGTTAAGAACAGAAATCTGGACCGTGGTCTTCATCAGTTTGGATCTAAAAGACAAGTAAATTAGGGAAACTTAGATACTTTTCAAAATCTTCCACATTGGGATGACTCTGGAAACTGCAGGCTCGAATTGCAGCATGGTACCCTTCTGAATGTAACACCTGAAATCACGAAAGTAATAACTTGCTTGAAAATGAACATGGACTCTATGGGTTAAGGTGACACAAGCCCACGAGCTACAACATGGGGAAAAATACAGTGGATGCTATTTTTAATGAACAGTGTGTCAACATCAACTGTTCTGTCTGAGAGTGAAATCTGAGAAATGAAAAGTGAAAACTGCCAGGTTAGAAAGTTCCAGCTACGTGCTTACCTGATGGAAATGCATTGATTGTGATATTAATATATATATATGATTGTTAATTGAGAGTACTGATGAATTTTGCTTTTTGTTTCTGTGATGATCTAAATAATCCATTTGTCAACACAATAAAGTAGATATTGTTATTGTAAAACACCCCTGAAAATCCAAAGAAAATTTCAAGAGGGGCCAAATAAGTCATGTTGGGGAACAAAGAAATGGCAGAGGAACTGAACAAGTATTTTGCATCAGTCTTCAGGTTGGAAGGCACCAGTAGTAGAACTTTAAGGGAGTCTGAAGCAGAAGTGAGTGTGGTGGCCATCTCAAAGGAGAAGCTGAAGGGTCTGTGTGGAATTTGTACATTCTCCCCATGTCTGCACGGGTCTCCGCCAGGTGCTCTGATTTCCATCCACAGTCCAAAGATGTGCAGGCAAGGTGGATCAGCCATGGCAAATGTGAGCTTGCGGGGAAACAGTACAGGGCTGGGTCTCGGTGGGATGTTCTTTGCGGAGATGGTGCAGACCCAATGGCCTCTTTCCGCTCTGTAGGAATTCTATAATTCCGAGAAGATGGTAAATTACATGGACCAGATGGACTGCCCCCCAGAGTTCTGAAGGAGATAAGTGAAAAAACCATGCAGTTATTGGTGATCTTTCAGGAATTACTGGAGTCAGGGTGGGTCCCAAAGGAGTACAAAATGGCAAATATAACGCCCCTGTTTAAAATGGAGGGAGGCAAAAGACAAGAAATTATAGACCTGTTAGCCTGGCGCTGGTCATTAGGTCAGATTTTAGAGTCCATTATTAAGGATGAGGCCGGAGAGTACTTGGAAGTACATGGTAATACTTGGAAATACATGCTAAATTGGGCTGAGAAAACACAACTTTGTCAAGGGAAGGTCTCTGTTAGATTCTTTGAGAATGTAACCAGTGAGTTAAAACAAAAGAGAACCATTGAACTTTATCTGTTTGGATTTCCAGAAAGCCTTTGAGAAGGTCCCACACAGGAGGCTTCAAAATTTAAAAAAATGAGCTTATGGTGTTCGGGAGTAGGTACTGCCACGGACAGAGAATTGGCTAACTGGCGGAATGCACAGAGTGGCAATAAAAGGGTCTTTTTCAGGATGGCAGCCAGCAACTATAGGAGTTCCGCAGTCATCAGAGTTCAGACTACAGCCATTCACATTATACATTAACAATCTGGACAAAGGAACTGATGGTATTGTTGCCCATAGTGGGTTGTTGCTAAGTTTGCAGATGACATTTCGATAGGTGGAAAGGCAGGCAGTGTTGAGGGGGTTGGGAGGTCACAGAGAGTCTTTCGAGAAGTGGCATTACAGGCATAGACTATTTTCTAAATGGGGAAAGGCTTCAGAAATCTGAAGCACAAAGATGCCCCAGTTCAGGATTCTTTTAACATGCAGGTTCAGTTGGCAGTTGGGAAGGCAAATGCAATGTCAGCATTCATTTCAAGACGGCAAAAATACAAGAGCAGAGATGTATTGCTGAGGCTGTGTAAGGCTCTGGTCATATTGCATTTGGAATATTAAGAGCAGTTTTTGGCCATCTATCTAAGGAAGGATGTGCGGGCCTTTGTCAGGGTCTCGCGGAGGTTCTCAAACATAATCCTGGGGATGAAGGGACTGTCATGTGAGGAGTGGCTGAGAACTCTGGGTCTGTACTCGACGGAGTTTAGAAGGACGAAGGGGGTCACACTGAAGGTCAGTCAGGCCTGGATAGAGTGCACACGGAGATGTTGTTTCCACGAGTCGGAGAGACTTGGACCTGAGGGCACAGCCTCAGAGTCAAAGGGACCACCCTTCAGGATGGAGATGAGGAGGAATTTATTCAGTCAGAAAGTTGCGAATCTGTGGAACTCATTGATGTAGAAAGCTGTGGAGGCCAAGTCAGAGTTGATTTCAGGCATAGATAGATATGTTCTTGCTTAGTATGGACAAAGGAGAATGGGATTGAGAATGATAGATCCCACTCAATGGGCTGAATGATCTAATTCTGTTCTTAAATCTTCAGGTCTAAAACACTGGAATGAATCAGTTCAGTGTCATTTTTATTGCACTGCAAGGACAGTATCTCTCCAAAAGACCGAAGAAATTTTCTCACTCTGTTGTTGCAAACCTATTCAATAACTGGCAACAATGCTCCTGTTGTGCCTCTCTCAACCGACGCTAGTTCGTTCTCCACTCAAAGTAACTGGACCATCCCGGTATTACTGGCACTCGTGCCATGTTTGAAGGCTATTGTGGACCAGTAAATTGCTCAGAATCCAGAACTGCCTCGGACCGTTCATAGCATTTGTCCCAGACAGGGCAGGAAAGGGGAAATTAGCACCTTACTTTACAGTTAGGGACCTGGAGGTCCTGGTGGATGGATTGGTGCAGTGCAGAACTGTCCTCTTTCCCAAGGACAAGCACAGGAGGCCACGACACAAGACTCGGCCAGACTGATCCAAGGCTGTCCAGTGCCAATGCAGGCTCAACCACCAAAAGAACCATCCAGCAGTGCTGCAAGATCAGTGACCCCTGCTCCAACAGAAGAAGAGCCTCATTGTTCTGTGCTACCTCACATTCACCCTCTCTCTAATTCTGCACCACCCTTCAGCACAGCTCATGTAATACCATTCTCACCAAAGCATTCAATGTCTGTCTTCACCTGCTCTCGCCGACTTGAGGGCCCAAGGCTATTAATCCTCTATGTCTCTGTGCCTCTTGCTCTCACCCAGGAGACCTCACCTCCCTTCCCAAACATACATGAGCACTAACAAATGCACCAGCTCATTTCATCTCACTCAATCCCTCCCTTTGTTTCATCCAGGAAAAACAGCCCACAGTAGGGCAGAAAGAGCCAACACAGGTAGTGAGGTGTCTAACGTTCGACTTCTCACAACCTATGAGGACAGTGTCCTGACGATGGTCATCCTGAGCAGCCAACTGATTGCATCCAAGCCCCTCGAGTGATATCAGACAATGCCCTGGAGTTACCTAGATCTGCTGCCTGAAACTGCCTCCCTTGACTGGAGACCATTCCCCTCGGAACCTGAAGCATGACCATGAGGTTGGAGACAATGCAACGCATTCTGTGCTTCTGCAGCTGGCACATGCTGCAGGTGTGAGATCAACATATCACGGTGCTGAACGGCAACACACCCACTCCTTTGATTGATGACTGCTGACAAACATGACAAGCTGTCTGGCTTTGTCTCGATGCCAAAAGGTTAATCAATATACTCGCATTATGAGTCTGTGAGGTGTGGCGGAGGGGGCAACCCATAAAAAGACAAGGCAAATGAAGACAAGGCAGAGGAGCTGTTAGCATTCATGCAGGGACAAAATGAGAGTGGAGAGCTCAAGCAAGGTGTCCTGATGTGTAACGTGGCCCAATACACGAATGGGTGCCTGTTCCTGCATATAAAAGTGCCCTGGCAGTAGCACTGCAATGAGGGGGGCTGCTGCAATCCAAAATGCAGCAATGAAGTACAGAAGAGTACTGAAAGCAGATGTGAGATGTGCTGAGGCTGGAACATGCCACATGTCAAAACTGTGGAGATGGGGTGCTACTGAAGGGTGTGGCTGCAGATGCTGGTGACTACTACCCAAGTTGGAGGTCCAGAGGAGCATTGAGCAATGTGCAAGCACCACACACCCACTCAGAATTTCATTTTGGTAATTCTGAGAGTCTAGTTTCTGTCTGGCAGGTAGAAAAAGTATGAATGAGGGTGGTACTGAGAAATAATCCATGCCTTTCAGTACTCCCTAGTGTGAATTTCCGCTCAATGTCTGCAATTTTACTGGAAAATGCAACATTTTGGTTTTGACATCCAGAAGGACCTTGAGCTGCAATCAATATGAAGGGTACGCACCTAATGAACAATGTCAAAATTGACAGTCACAATAATGATATAATATTGGAACACATCTCATGCAGACGAAGCTCAATTTAATATAAATGAAATATTGGAGGTGATTAGGGGTGTACAGAAGGACACTGAAAGTTTAACCCCGGACTTTCATCTCCAAGTCCTAGAATTATATCCAGCCCGGACTGAAAGAAAATAAAATTCTCTCCGCTTGCAAGGATTCCCCAATATACTGTCACAGTCCTCATACATTTCCAAGTGAAGTGCATAACATTATTCCTAAATGGAGTTTAGTAAACAATCTGACTGAGATTAGCTGAAGGACAATTAGTCTGGAAAATACCACAATGACACAGTTAGAACATAGAACATAGAACATAGAACAGTACAGCACAGAACAGGCCCTTCAGCCCACAATGTTGTGCCGACCATTGATCCTCATGTAAGCACCCTCAAATTTCTGTGACCATATGCATGTCCAGTAGTCTCTTAAATGACCCCAATGACCTTGCTTCCACAACTGCTGCTGGCAACGCATTCCATGCTCTCTCAACTCTCTGTGTAAAGAACCCGCCTCTGACATCCCCTCTATACTTTCCTCCGACCAGCTTAAAACTATGACCCCTCATGTTAGCCTTTTCTGCCCTAGGAAATAGTCTCTGGCTATCAACTCTATCTATGCCGCTCATTATCTTGTATACCTCAATTAGGTCCCCTCTCCTCCTCCTTTTCTCCAATGAAAAGAGTCCGAGCTCAGTCAACCTCTCTTCATAAGATAAGCCCTCCAATCCAGGCAGCATCCTGGTAAACCTCCTCTGAACCCTCTCCAAAGCATCCACATCTTTCCTATAATAGGGCGACCAGAACTGGGCGCATTACTCCAAGTGCGGTCTAACCAAAGTTTTACAGAGCTGCAACAAGATCTCACGACTCTTAAACTCAATCCCCCTGTTAATGAAAGCCAATACACCATATGCTTTCTTAACAACCCTGTCCACTTGGGTGGCCATTTTAAGGGATCTATGTATATGCACACCAAGATCCCTCTGTTCCTCCACACTGCCAAGAATCCTATCCTTAATCCTGTACTCAGCTTTCAAATTCGACCTTCCAAAATGCATCACCTCGCATTTATCCAGGTTGAACTCCATCTGCCACCTCTCAGCCCATCTCTGCATCCTGTCAATGTCCCGCTGCAGCCAACAACAGCCCTCTATACTGTCAACGACACCTCCTTGCTTCGTGTCATCTGCAAACTTGCTGACCCATGCTTCAATCCCCTCATCCAAGTCATTAATAAAAATTACAAACAGTAGAGGCCCAAGGACCAAGAGCGCTGTGGAACACCACTCACCACTGACTTCCAGGCAGAATATTTTCCTTCTACTACCACTCGCTGTCTTCTGTTGGCCAGCCAATTCTGTATCCAGACAGCTAAGTTCCCCTGTATCCCATTCCTCCTGACCTTCTGAATGAGCCTACCATGGGGAACCTTATCAAATGCCTTGTTGAAGTCCATATACACGACATCCACAGCTCGACCCTCATCAACTTTTCTAGTCACATCCTCAAAGAACTCGATAAGGTTTGTGAGGCATGACCTGCCCCTCACAAAGCCATTTATTCCTTGACATTAACTGGATGATGTTCATATTGTGTACTTTATACATATCTTTCTCCAGCACTATCATTTGTCACCGTGAAGAGCATTACAATCAGAGTGTCAAGACGTCTACATGATCCTGTACAGATCTGACCAAATGGAATCAAAAGTATATCACTTTCAATTTTATGATTTAAAACAAAAGTCGCTCAAACTTTCAACTACTTTCTCTGTTGAACTAAAATGAAATTAGAACATACTGAAACCTTATGTCATCAATACTCGGATTGATTTTAATCAGTCAACAATCTTCACATTTACTTAACTGATCATGTACATATCAAAATCCAATACGTCGCATGCAGTTTCATGCACCTTAGGACAATCTAAACATACTACATTAAAGTGTAAATCATAGATACGTATCAAAGACGCTCAGCAGCCAGTTCAGACACATGTCGACACAGAGTGACACATTGACCAAGTGATTTTGTTCCAAACCATCATAAATGGTCGTCAAACAGTTGATTACTTCAGTCACATTTCGACGTTGCTCGTTTTGTGTCAATTTGTGTTGATCCAAGACGCGTTGTGCTGTGTGCAACTCCAACAGATCCACTACAAAGGAGGAAGAAAACTAACTTCAATTACAGTTTTAACTTATTGGAGCTATTAAATAAAATTAATTCCTTTATTTGGCCTCGAAATAAATACAAGGATTCACAAAAGTACTCTGGAATGATGGAAACAGGCCATTTCCTTCTCAAATGCAAAATGTCAAATCTAACGAGGGAACCGTCAGTGATGCTGGTCATATTCTGTTGTTTGGTTCAGTAATTTCTGCAGAACAATGGTGGAGGAACAGTAGCTTTCTATGTCATGAAGCCCTCCTTTATATTTATGAAGCAGGACTCACAACAATTTAACCTCAAACATCCATCTCTTTCAACCGATGTTCATTCTCACGACATCCAAATCCAAAGTACAATCTAATTGGCTCTTTACCCGTTTAAAATAGTGGATCTTACAACCCATATTTCACTTCTGGTAATCAGCATTCTTTTAAATCACACTATGCCACAGCTATTAAGTGTGTTAATCACACATTCTTGTTAATTTTAAAAAGGTGCTCTGTTACCTAGGTTTTGAACTAGATTTCTCTTGTAATTTTGCTATTTTGTCATACATATGGTATGTTCTACAGTGTCTACCAAAAACAATTAGTAGTTAACCAAGTATCACTTCAATGTTAGTTCACATGATGCCAACAAAATCTGGCAAACTTCATCAAAACATCAAATGCCAGTCGAACCACTCGAAATATAACAGAACCTCCATAAATAAAATCTAATGGCAATGTGAGGAATGAAGCGCCCAGAGATATGCATTCATGTGACTGAAATCATTGATTTTCTCGGCTTCTAACCCTTCCACAGGCAGCAAGATCCTGGCCCATGAACATTGACTGCTTCAAAAAAATTCCTCTTTACAACCCCTACATCTTTTCCCCAAAACATGAATGCATTCCCTTCTCCTTGTAACATCATCCATCAGCCATGGGAACACAGCCTTTCCACGTTTATTTTACCCCAACTGATCATAATCCTTTATGTTTCATTAACTACTTATTAATCCCCTGTACTCCAATGAAAATAGCATTAGCGAAATTTGTTGATAAAATGTCACATTCCTAAAATACGTTGGGTAAATTCCATCATTATTATTCAATACTACCAAAATTATTACCCTTGAAGTTTAGTCACCAGATTTGGCTGCATCATTCCAGTCCTATTTCAAGGTTCAGGATAACTTCTTTGTTTTAGCACTGCATGAGCTCGATTATACAGCCCCATCCCACAGATACGAAGGTGGGAAGAAACACATAAAATCTGGAGGGCACTGTGTGTATATGTGTGGAAGTTCTGGGGAACTGTCAAGCAGCCTGCCTATCCTTTGGCCTGCTGAGACCAGTTGATGGCAATTTAAGAGATCCCCTCTATTGCCTAAGGAGATAGATGTCAATCAGAAAGACAGTCAGCTTTAGATGCATAATCCAGCCTAGAAAACGTGAGTTGGAAGGGGAACCTCATTCGCAGGCCCCTTGGCCTGATCCTAGGCACTTCACACCCTTAAACTCTCATCCAACCTTTCAACAACCCCTAACAACCCTCGGCCACTCCGTACCTCTCGTCGGGGACCCGCCCTCCAGCCATCAGCAACTTCAGACTCTTCTGAGCTCTAAGTGGCCAGGAGTTTGACAAGGTAGAACTTCCATCCAAGAGGGTGCCTGATGTCCTGCCTCCAGCCATTTAATGCTGCAGGGCAGATGTGAAGAGCATGGGCAGGCTCCTATTTGGCATTTCAACTGGGAGAGACCTGAGCAGGAGCTGGGGCAACAGCACCATGTCGAGTACTATTTATCAGACCAAAACTTCCATATCCTCAGCATTCTCTCCAATGTTCTGCCAATTCAACAGTCAGTGCCCAAGGTTAGTGGGAAACCAGAAATAAGGAAAGATTTCAAAGCTGAGAAATAGAAAAGAAACAGACAATAAGAGCTTATTTGAACAAATGAAGGAAGAGGTCAAAGTGAACGCAGATCCCTTAAAGAATGAAGGCTGCAAAAATAATAATGGGGAATCAGGAAATGGCAAATGAGACAAATAAATACTTTATGTCAGTCTTCACAGCAAAAGGCACAAATACCATCTCAAAAATATTTAGTGAACAAAGAGCAAAAAGCAGACAGGAAATATCACCAGAGAAAAGGTGCTCGGGAAACTAATGGGGCGAAAGGTCGAGAGGTATCCTGGACCTGATGTACTCTGCACTAGGATATTAAAAGATGTAGCCACAGAGATACTGGATGCACTGACAGTCATCTTCCAAATATCCTGGGAATCTGGAACATTTCAAGCAGTAGATGGGAATACTGCCAATGTAACAACTTGATATGAAAAGGAAGGATGACAAAAAATAGGCAACCTCTCATTGGGAAAATATTGCAGTCTGTTGTAAAAGCTGCAACAGCAGGTCATGTGGTCTGGCAATACTATGGCTTTAAGAGGTGTATTTTGTCCTGGCTTGTGTTCTTCTCGAAACCAATAAACAACTCGTGAGGCCTTGGGGTTTTATTTTTTGGAAGTTGTAACAACAAAAGCAGCATGCATGAATGGGTAATTTCCAAAGAAGGGTCTCAGCCAAGACATCAGCTTTCCTGCTCCTCTGATGCTGCATGGCCTGTTGTGTTCATCCAGCTCTACACCTTGTTATCTCAGATTCTCCAGCATCAGCAGTTCTTACTATCTCAGTATGAATGGGTCATGTCAGGCTCCCACAGAACCAAGGTTTTCGTTGAGATTTCGACAGTTGTTGAGGTTTGAAGTTGGCTGTGGAAGCTGTTATCTCTCTCTCTCTCTCTGTGTGCTAAAAGCAGGGGTTCTCTTTCTGCTACCAGAATCATGTGAGACAATCTGTTTTACTGACTTTGCCTTTGCCAAGATGTGTTTGTGGGATATTATGATATTGGAACAGTTGTTGTTTGGTAGTTAAGTAATATATTATTCAATTAAGTTTTCCAGTAGAGTTAAACTAATCTTAATTCTTCTTTCTTTTGCTTGCATTTTAACTGGGGGGAAAGTGGTTTTGCTTAAAGCTGAGTGGTGTGCCCAATCGATTTACATCTGGAACACAGCACCTTAGAATTGTCTTTAAATAAAAGTTTGAGTCTATGTTGTCTCCTTGATACCTATGTGTGGGGATTTGATCGAGTCCATAACAGTGGAAGCAGATAATATAATCAAGCAAAGTCAGCATAGCTTCATGGTGGGGAAATTGTGCCTGGCAATTTTTAAAAAATTCTTTGAGAAAGTAACAGACAGGATGGATAAAACAGAACCAGTAGATGTATTGTGTTTAGATTTTAAAATGGCACTTGAAAAAATATCGCCCGAAGTTTACCTAATATAAGAAAAAACACATAATTTTGGGATAGTATATTAGCATGTTTTCAGAATTGGTCAAAGAACAGAAAATAGGCAGTTGGGCTGAAGGGAGAGATAATGGGAACTGCAGATGCTGGAGAATCCAAGACAACAAAGTGTGAAGCTGGACGAACACAACAGGCCAAGTAGCATCTCAGGAGCACAAAAGCTGAAGTTTTGGGCCGAGACCCTTCATCAGAGACGGGGATGGGGAGAGGGTTCTGAAATAAATAGGGAGAGACGGGGAGGCGGACTGAAGATGGATAGAGGAGAAGATAGGTGGAGAAGAGAGTGTAGGTGGGGATGTGGAGAGGGGATAGGTCAGTCCGGGGAGGACAGACAGGTCATGGAGGCGGGATGAGATAGTAGGTCGGAAATGGAGGTGCGGCTTGAGGTGGGAGGAGGGGTTAGGTGAGAGGAAGAACAGGTTAGGGAGGCGGGGATGAGCTGGGCTGGATTTGGGATGCAGTTGGGGGAGGAGACGAGCTGGGCAGGTTTTGGGATGCAGTGGGGGAGGGGGAGATTTTAAAACTTATGAAGCCCACATTCATACCATTGGGCTGCAGGGTTCCAAAGCGGAATATGAGTTGCTGTTCCTGCAACCTTCGGGTGGCATCATTGTGGCACTGCAGGAAGCCCATGATGGACAGGTCGTCAAAAGAATGGGAGGGGGAGTTAAAATGGTCTGCGACTGGGAGGTGAAATTGTTTATAGAACATAGAACATAACAGCACAGTACAGGCCCTTGGCCCTCGATGTTGTGCCGACCTGTCATACTGATCTGAAGCCCATCTAACCGACACTATTCCATGTACGTCCATATGCTTATCCAATGACGACTTACATGTACCTAAAGTTGGCGAATCTACTACAGTTGCAGGTAAAGCGTTTCATTCCCTCAATACTCTCTGAGAAAACAAACTACCTCTGACATCTGTCCTCTATCTTTCACCCCTCAATTTAAAGCTATGCCCCCTCGTGCTCGCCGTCACCATCCCAGGGAAAAGGCTCTCATAGCCACCCTATCTAACCCTCTGATTATCTTATATGTCTCAATTAAGTCACCTCTCAACCTTCTTGTCTCGAAGAAAAACAGCCTCAAGTCCCTCAGCCTTTCCTCGTAAGACCTTCCCTCCATACCAGGCAACATCCTAGTAAATCTCCTCTGCACCCTTTCCAAAGCTTCCACATCCTTCCTGTAATGCAGTGACCAGAACTGTACGCAGTACTCCAAGTGCAGCCACACCAGAGTTTTGTACAGCTGCAGCATGCCATCTTGGTTCCGGAACTTGATCCCTCTATCAATAAAAGCTAAAACACTGTATGCCTTCTTAACAGCCCTGTCAACCTGGGTGGCAACTTTCAAGGATCTGTGTACATGGACACCGAGATCTCTCTGCTCATCTACACTACTAAGAATCTTACCATTAGCCCAGTACTTTGCCTTCTGGTTACTCCTACCAAAGTGCATCACCTCACACTTGTCTGCATTAAACTCCATTTGCCACCTCTCAGCTCAGCTCTGCAGCCTATCTACGTCTCTCTGCAAACTACAGCAACATTCGACACTATCCACAACTCCACCGACCTTAGTGTTGTCTGCAAATTTACGAACCCATCCTTCTACACCCTCATCCAGGTCATTTAAAAAAAATGACAAACAGCAGTGGACCCAACACCGACCCTTGTGGTACACCACTAGTAACTGGTCTTCAGGATGAACATTTCCCATCAACTCCCACCCTCTGTCTTCTTTCAGCAAGCCAATTTCCGATCCAAACTGCTATGTCTCCCACGATTCCATTCCTCCGCATTTTGTACAAGAGCCTCCTGTGGGGAACCTTATCGAATGCCTTGCTGAAATCCATATACACCACATCAACCGGTTTACTCTCATCTACCTGTTTGGTCACCTTCTCAAAGAACTCAATAAGGTTTGTGAGGCACGAACTTCCCTTCACAAAACCGTGCTGACTATCCCTAATCAGTTTAATCCTTTCCAGATTATTATAAATCCTATCCCTTATAACCTTTTCCAACACTTTACCAACAACTGAAGTAAGGCTCACTGGTCTATAATTACCAGGGTTGTCTCTACTCCCTTTCTTGAACAGGGGAACCACATTTGCAATCCTCCAATCATGTGGCACTATTCCTGTAGACAATGACGAGTTAAAGATCAATGGCAACGGCTCGGCAATCTCCTCCCTGGCTTCCCAGAGGATCCTAGGATAAATCCCATCCGGCCCAGGGGACCTATCTATCTTCACCCTCTGTAGGATTTCTAATACCTCTTCCTTGTGAACCTCAATCCCACCTACTCTAGTAGCCTGTATCTCAGTATTCTCCTCGACAACATTGTCGTTTTCTGGAGTGAATACTGTTGAAAAATATTCATTTCGTGCTTCCCCTATCTCCTCTGACACCACACACATCTTCCCACTATTATGGTTGATTGGCCCTCATCTTACTCTCGTCATTCTTTTCTCTTTTATCTTATTTATCTTCATGATGTACTTTATGAACAATACCACACTTCCCCAAATCACTTTAAACCATTGGAACCTTAACAACTTGCAGATATCTCCAATTAGCTAACTTCTTCCATTGAAGCACAGCAAGGACCAAGTCCTACAGGGTGAAAATGTTAGAAACAGCAACAAGCGCTGTCCTGCCGAGCCTTACCGAACTTCGTTACTGACCAAACTCCCAGCACCCAGCTCAAAGTTGCACAATTGCTCAAGCTTTGCATTTCAGAGAGTGGCAATTGAAAACATGGAAGATAGGAGCAGGGAGGAGGCCAATTGGCTCTCCGAGTCTGCTCCACCATTCCTTCTGATCATGACTGATCATCCAACTCAATCGCCTAATCCTGCTTTCTCTCCATAACCTTTGATCCCATTCACCCCAAGTGTTATATCTAGCCATGTCTTGAATACGTTCAATGTTTTACAATCAATTACTTCCTTTGGTAATGATTTCCACTGGCTCACCATTCCTTGGGTCAAGAAATACCTCCTCACAAGCATCCTAAATCGTCTATCCTGAATCGTCATACTGTGACCCCTGGTTCTGGACACACCCACCACTGGGAACTGCATCTATCCTGTCCAGTCCTGTTCGAATTTTATAAGTCTCTGTGTGATCCACCTCATTCATTTGAATTCCAGCGAAAACAATCCTAACCGAGTCAATTTCTGATCATACATCAGATCTGCCATCCCCCGAATCAGCCTGATAAACATTCGGTGCACTGATAAACTAAGAGAGTAACAGCATCCTTCTGCAGAAGGGGAGCACAAAACTGCACACACTATATTCTAGGTGCGGCTTCACTAAGGCGCTGTGCAACTGCAAAAACACATTCTGGCTCCTGTACTCAAAACCTCTCGGAATGAAGGCCAACATACCATTTCAGAGATGGTAGGAACTGCCATTGCTGGAGAATCTGAGATAACAAGGTGTGGAGCTGGATGAACACAGCTGGCCAAGTGGTATCAGAGGAGCAGGAAAGATGGCGTTTCAGGTTTGGGCCCTTCTTCAGAAATGGGAGAGGGGAAGGGGATTCTGAAATAAATAAAGCGAGAAGGGGAGGTGGATAGAAGATGGATAGAGTAGAAGGTAGGTGGAGAGGAAACAGACAGATCAAAGAGTCAGCGATGGAGCCAGTAAAAGTGAGTGTTGGTGAGGAGTTAAGATGGGGGTTCGTCAGTCAAGGGAAGGCAGACAGGTCAAGGAGGCAGGGATTACGCTGGTAGGTAGGAGGTGGAGTGGGGATTAGACTGAGAGTTTGGGTTAGGGCTAGGTTTAGGGTTAGAGTTACACCCTAACCCCCACCCCACCTCCTACCTACAAGCCTCATCCATGCCTCCTTGACCTGTCCGTCTTCCCTTGACTGGTCAACGCCCTTCCTAACATTTGTCTTTAGCAGTCGCTTTCTCTTGACGTGTCTATAGAAACTCTTTGTGTCAGTCTTTATGTTCCCTGTATGTTTACATTTGTACTGCATTTACTCCTTCTTAATCAATCCCTTGGTCCTTCTTTGCTAAATTCGAAATTGCTGCCAATCCTCAAATGTCGTTTACTTGGATCAGATTCTATCGCTAATTTCCTTTGTTAAGTCATGGATTGGCCCTCTTACCCATTTTGCTTTAATGCCAGACAGGATTAAACAGTTGTTGCAGTCCCCCGACGTGTTCCTTAAATGTTTGCCATTGCCTATCCACTGACATCTCTTTAAGCAACTCTTTCCTATCTATCAAGGCTAACTTCATGCCTCATATCTTCAGCTTTCATGATTAAGATACAGCATCCTGGTCTCAAAATCAACTCTCTCACTCTCCATCCTGATTTTAAAAATTCTATCATGTTATGGTCACTCATCTCTAAGAAATCTTGCACAGCTAGATTGGCAATGATTCCCTTCTCATTACATAGAACATAGAACATAGAACAGTACAGCACAGAACAGGCCCTTCAGCCCACAATGTTGTGCCAACCATTGATCCTCATGTAAGCACCCTCAAATTTCTGTGACCATATGCATGTCCAGCAGTCTCTTAAATGTCTCCAATCACCTTGCTTCCACAACTGCTGCTGGCAACGCATTCCATGCTCTCACAACTCGCTGTGTAAAAAACCCGCCTCTGACATCCCCTCTATACTTTCTTCCAACCAGCTTAAAATTATGACCCCTCATGTTAGCCTTTTCTGCCCTGGGAAATAGTCTCTGGCTATCAACTCTATCTATGCCGCTCATTATCTTGTATACCTCAATTAGGTCCCCTCTCCTCCTCCTTTTCTCCAATGAAAAGAGTCCGAGCTCAGTCAACCTCTCTTCATAAGATAAGCCCTCCAGTCCAGGCAGCATCCTGGTAAACCTCCTCTGAACCCTCTCCAAAGCATCCACATCTTTCCTATAATAGGGCGACCAGAACTGGGCGCATTATTCCAAGTGCGGTCTAACCAAAGTTTTACAGAGCTGCAACAAGATCTCACGACTCTTAAACTCAATCCCCCTGTTAATGAAAGCCAATACACCATATGCTTTCTTGACAACCCTGTCCACTTGGGTGGCCATTTTAAGGGATCTATGTATCTGCACACCAAGATCCCTCTGTTCCTCCACACTGCCAAGAATCCTATCCTTAATCCTGTACTCAGCTTTCAAATTCGACCTTCCAAAATGCATCACCTCGCATTTATCCAGGTTGAACTCCATCTGCCACCTCTCAGCCCATCTCTGCATCCTGTCAATGTCCCGCTGCAGCCAACAACAGCCCTCTATACTGTCAACGACACCTCCTTGCTTCGTGTCATCTGCAAACTTGCTGACCCATCCTTCAATCCCCTCATCCAAGTCATTAATAAAAATTACAAACAGTAGAGGCCCAAGGACCAAGAGCCCTGTGGAACACCACTCACCACTGACTTCCAGGCAGAATATTTTCCTTCTACTACCACTCGCTGTCTTCTGTTGGCCAACCAATTCTGTATCCAGACAGCTAAGTTCCCCTGTATCCCATTCCTCCTGACCTTCTGAATGAGCCTACTATGGGGAACCTTATCAAATGCCTTGCTGAAGTCCATATACACGACATCCACCGCTCGACCCTCATCAACTTTTCTAGTCACATCCTCAAAGAACTCGATAAGGTTTGTGAGGCATGACCTGCCCCTCACAAAGCCGTGTTGACTGCATTTAATCAAGCCATGCTCTTCCAGATGGTCAGAAATCCTATCCATCAGAATCCTTTCGAACACCTTGCAGACGACAGGCGTGAGACTTACTGGTCTGTAACTGCCGGGGATTTCCCTATTTCCTTTCTTGAAGAGAGGAATTACATTTGCCTCTCTCCAGTCCTCAGGTCAGACTCCAGTGGAGAGCGAGGATGCAAAGATCTTCGCGAGTGGCGAAGCAATTGCATTTCTCGTTTCCCAAAGCAGCCGGGGACAAATCTGGTCCAGGCCTGGCAACTTGTCAATCTTAATGTTTGACAAAACTTTCAGCACGTCAGCTTCCTCTATCTCTATCCATTCCAGCATGCACACCTGCTCTTCAAAGGTTTCATTCACTACAAAGTTTGTTTCTTTCGTAAAGACAAAAGCAAAAAACTCATTTAGGGCTTCCCCTACCACTTCAGACTCCACACACACAAGTTCCCTATGCTATCCCTGATCGGCCCGACTCTTTCTTTGACCATTCTCTTATTCCTCACCTAAGTGTAAAATGCCTTTGTGTTCTCCCTAATCCGTTCTGCCAAGCCTTTCTTGTGCCCCCTCCTGGCTCTCCTCAGACCATTTTTGAGCTCTTTCCTCGCCTGCCTGTAATCCTCTAGAACTGAGCTTGACCCTAGCTTCGTCCACCTTATGTAAGCTACATAGAACATAGAACAGTACAGCACAGAACAGGCCCTTCAGCCCACAATGTTGTGCCAACCATTGATCCTCATGTAAGCACCCTCAAATTTCTGTGACCATATGCATGTCCAGCAGTCTCTTAAATGAACCCAATGACCTTGCTTCCACAACTACTGCTGGCAACGCATTCCGTGCTCTCACAACTCTCTGTGTAAAGAACCCGCCTCTGACATCCCCTCTATACTTTCCTCCAACCAGCTTAAAACTATGACCCCTCGTGTCAGCCATTTCTGCCCTGGGAAATAGTCTCTGGCTATCAACTCTATCTATGCCTCTCATTATCTTGTAAACCTCAGTTAGGTCCCCTCTCCTCCTCCTTTTCTCCAATGAAAAGAGTCCGAGCTCAGTCAATCTCTCTTTATAAGATAAGCCCTCCAGTCCAGGCGGCATCCTGGTCAACCTCCTCTGAACCCTCTCCAAAGCATCCACCTTCTTCCTTTTGATGAGAAGCTCCACAGCTCTCGTCATCCAAGGTTCCTTTTTCTTACCCCTTCTTGCCTGTCTCAGAGGGACATATTTACTCATCACTCACAACAACTGTTCCTTAAACAGTCTCCACATGTCTGTAGTGCCCTTACCATGGAACAATTGCTCCCAGTCCATGCTTCCCAACTCATGTCTAATCGCATCATAGTTTCCTCTTCCCCAATTAAATATCTTCGCATTTTGTCTAATCCTCTCCTTCTCCATAGCTATGTACAATGTGAGGCAGTTATGGTCACTATCACCAAAATGCTCTCCCACCACAAGATCTGAGACCTGCCCCGGCTCGTTTCCGAGCACCAAGTCTAGAATGGCCTCTCCCCTCGTCGGCCTGTCAACGTACTGAGTTAGGAAACCCTCCTGAACACACCTTACAAAAACAGCACCATTCAAATCTCCTGCTCGAAGGAGGTTCCAATCAATATTGGGAAAGTTAAAGTCACCCATTACAACAACCCTACTACGTCCGCACTTTACCAAAATCTGCCGACCTATGCTTTCTTCAATCTCCCTGCTGCTACTGGGGGGCCTGTAGTAAGCCCCTAACGAGGTGACTACTCCCTTGCTGTTCCCAATTTCCACCCACACTGACTCAGTAGGCAGATCTTCCTCGACAATGGAAGCTTCTGTAGCTGTGATACCCTCTCTGATTAGTAGTGCTACACCGCCTCCTCTTTTTCCACCCTCCCCATTCTTTTTAAATGCTCTAAACCCTGGAATATCCAGCAACCATTCCTGCCCCTGAGAAACCCATGTCTCTGTTATGGCCACAACATCATAGCACCAGGTACTGATCCATGCTCTAAGTTCATCACTTTTATTCCTGATACTCCTTGAGTTAAAGCAAACACACTTTAACCGATCCCTTGGTTTCTTCCCGGGAAAATCCTTCCCACTAGCTGGTCTACCTCTTGCTACTGCCTCACCTGCATCAACTCTCACCTCCGGTATACAGCTCAGGTTCCCACCCACCTGCCATACTAGTTTAAACCCTCTCAAACTACTCGAGCAAACCTTCCACCCAGGACATTGGTCCCCTTCCAGTTCAGATGCAACCCGTCCATCTTGTACAGGTCCCACCTTCCCCAGAAGGCATCCCAATTGTCTACATATCTGAAGCCCTCCCTCCTACACCAGCTGCGCAGCCACGTGTTAAGCTGCGCCCGCTCCCTGTTCCTCGCCTCGCTATCTCGTGGCACCGGTAGTAAACGAGAGAACACTACTCTGTTCGTCCTGCTTTGCAGCTTCCATCCTAACTCCCTGAAATCACTTTTTATATCCTCAATCCTTTTTCTGGCTATATCATTAATCCCAATATGTAACACGATTTCTCGCTGTTCGCCCTCCCCTTTTAGAACCTTATACACCCGATCGGAGACGTCCTGGACCCTGGCACCAGGGAGGCAACATACCTTCTGGGAATCCCGATCCTGACCTTTAACGTGCGTTTCCTTAGCTGTGGTGGAGTGATGACCCTCATTCCCCACAGGAGACCTCCTCCTTGTATAGATAGTTCTAGCTTCCACATGACATGTGGTTTCAGTTCCAGTTGCTCCCTTTGCAGTACCACACCCACCACTCACGTAGTCGTGGGTTATTTTGACTGTCTCTCTTAATTTGTCCTACCGTTGCCAGAGTGTTCCCTACTTGCTCAAAGTAGAAAATGTCTACATAAGGACTGTTTGTTGTCAACTCATTTGGCAAGGGTAATCTAAAATCCTTCAGCATTCTCTCCTAAGTGTCTGATTTACAGCATCCCACAGTGAACTTCAGTTTTTACTTTTGAAGGGGACTTGTATAATGCCATGGCATCAATGATATGGCCTTAGTATCGTATGGAAATCTTTTTTAAAAAATCACAGTCAGTTTTCCTCACTTCTTCAAATCTAACTTGTGAGGATGCTCTTTTTTAGGTTCTCCCTGTGAGTAAAACATTGTCTTGGTAACACTGGACTCCTTTCAATCCACTTCAAATCTGATCCATGGCATGTTAGAATAATCCAAGCACAGATGGATTTCAAATGGAAATCTCTTGTTTTTGAATACTACTTTACGTGTCACAATAATCAAGTATTCCCGTGACTTAGGATCTCTATTCATCTGGAGATAGACTTGACTAAGGTCAATCTTACTGAAAAGCAGACCTCTAGCTGGTCCAACAAGTAGGTCATCGATTACAAGCAAAGCATACTGCTCAGCACATAGTGCTGGATTAGTAGCGAACTTGTAAGCAACGCAGATGTATACTCCATCTATCAGTGGAATGATAGGTGTGGGCCAATCATTTTTGGATTCAAGGATTCCAATCTTGACCAGTGTCACTCAATTATGGTCATAGTGTCATAGAGGCGTACAGCATCGAAACAGAACACTTTGGTCCAACTCATCTACGCGAACAGAATATCCTAAATTAATCTAATCCCATTTACCAGTATTTGGCCCATATCCTCTAAACCCTTCCTATTCATGTACCCATCCAAGTGCTTTTTAAATATCCTAATTGTACATGCTTCCACCACTTCCTCTGGCAGCTCATTCCTTACACACACCATCCTCTGCTTGGAAAACGTTGCCCCTTACGTTCATTTTAAATCTTTCCCCCCTCACCTTAAAGCTGTGCCGTCTAGTTTTTGACTCCACTACTTGAAGGAAAAGACCTTGGCTACTCATCCTATCCATGCCCCTCATGATTTTATAAACCTCCAAGTTCTCCCCTCAGCCTCCAAAACTGCAGGCCAAGTAGTCTAATCAGCCTCCCCATAGCTCAAATCCTCCACCCTGGCAACATCATTGGAAATCCTTTCTGAGCCCTGTCAAGTAGGTTTAATTCTGTCTCAACCTTTAGTCTGATTGCACGAGGCACTGATCCTGCCTTGCAACATTTTGCTTGACTCTCATACTTGATTTTCAATTCGACAGAGGTCTTCCCCATGTCTCCCAGATCCCGATGACAATAATGGCACACTTCTTTAGAATTTTGCAATGAATCAGTTTCAGAATCTGACAAGCAACTCAGTTCAACCCAACTGAGTTTGATTTTTTTTCCAGCCATGGTCCTCCCAGTGAAACTAGCAGATTATCCATGCTGTCATTGTACCATGTAGATTTTTTTCCTACTCTTCACTTTCAGTACTTTTGCTGTACTCTGTTCATATTTCTTTCTCAAACACACCCATTCAATGGGCCCTTTATTGCCGCAGTTTCTGCATACGACTAATTTATACCAGCAATTTGCTGTTGAGTGAAGTGCTCTTTCACACCAATGGCAGTTGTGAGTCTGTGTTGGTGCTCATCTCTCAGCTGCCACTATTCCTACTATTTCTTCATAAGTTTTGAAACCCGGCTTCTCTGGTTGTACCAGGCTCCTCAGGTGACTAAGGACATTCCCACACCCTGCCATAATACCAGGAACAATGGATTCGCTGGGTGGAGGAATTTCAGGTCTCTTTACTATAAAATATTTAACAGCTGATCTGTGGCAAGATCAAACAGGGACAGCAGGGATTTATGAAAGGGACAGAGGGAAATCACACTTGAAAATTTTTAGGGGATTCTTTGTGGATGTAACTCATTCAGTTGATGAGGGTAGAACCACTGGATGTGGTTTCTTTGGGCTTTCAGAAGGCTTTTAACAAAATCCCACATAAGAGATTAGTGCTTTAAATTAAAGCCCATGGGATTGCCGTAGTATATTGAGATGGAAATAAAACTGGTCAGCAAGTATCAAAGGATAGGAATAAATGGTCTTTTTCCAAAGGCAGACTCAGGTGGTGTGTCACAAGGATCTGTGCTCAGACTCCGGCTACCCACCTATTCAAACAAAGGAATCAAATGCAATATCTCCAAATCTGCAGGTGACACAAAGCTGGATGAGAGGGTGAGCTGTAAGGAGGATGCAGAGATGCTTCAGTGTCATTGGGACAAGCTGAATGACTGGGCAAATGTGAGACAGATACAGTATTACACGGATATATGTTAGATTATCCACTTTGGGAGCAAAAACGGAAAGGCAAAAACTGAATGGATATAAATTAAGACATGGGTATGTAGAATAAGATCTGGGCAAACCTGTACTTCAGTCATTGAAGGTAAGCATGCAGGTGCAGCAAGCAGTTAAGATGGCAAATAGCAGAAGGGCCTTCAGAGTGAGAGAATTTGCATTCAGGAGTGGGGATGTCTTGCTGCAATTACATACCAAGAATATTACGTGCAGTTTTGGCCTCTTTATCTGAGGAAGCACACTCTTGCTCTAGGGACAGTGCAGCAAAGGTTTGGCAGACTGATTCCTGGAAGGCAGACTGGCATATAAGGAGAGGTTGCGTCAGATAAGATTATACCACTGGCATTCAGAAGAATGAAGGGGCTTCTCATCGAAGCTTAAAATTCTTACAGGACCAGTCAAGTCAAATGGAGGGCAGATGTTCTTGATGGCAGGGATGTACAGATCAAAGGAGTCACAGTCATTCTTCATACCCTTAAACTAAGACGAGGAGATATTTCTTCACCCAGAGACTGATGAGCCTACAGAATTCACTACCACAGAAATCAATCAATGCTAAAACATTGCACAGTTTCAAAAAGGAGTTTGGGTTTAGCACTTGGAACTAAGTGGATCACAGGATATAAGGTTAAAGGAGGAACAGGCTACTGTGTTGGGTGATTCGATATATTCATAATGAATGATACAGCAAGCGTGAAGGGCCAAATGGCCCATTTCTCATTCTACTTCTTATGTTTCCATGCAAAGTGAATGGCCACAAACTTGGCAGATGGAATATAATGTGGAAAATGTCAGGTTATGTGCTTTGGCAAGAAGAATAAAAGAGCTATATGTTATTAAAATGGAAAAAGATTGCAGAAAGCTGCAGTACAGGAGGAATTTGGAGGTCCTTGTGCATGAATCATAAGAAGTTAGCAACCATGCTCAGCAACTAACAAGGAAGTCTCCTGTTGGCCTTTCGAAGGAATGGAATAAAAGAAGAGGGAAGTATTGCTAAAACAATACAAAGTACTAGACAGACCACATCTCAAACACAGCAAATACTTTTGGCCCTTTATCAAAGGAAAGAAACCTCAACATTGGAGGCAGTCCAGAGAAGGTTAACTAAGTTGATTCTAGGTACAGAAGGATCTTCTTTCTAAGGAGGTCAAATAGGTTGGACTTGTACTCTTTAGAATTTAGAAGAGTAAAAGGTTACCTTATTAAAACATACAGGATTCTTAGGGGAACTGTTAGTGTCGATGCAGAAAGTTTGGTTCTTCTTGGAGGAGAATCTACGGCCAAAGGGCATCATCTCAGAATAAGGCGTGACATATTTAAGACAGGGATGAAGATGAATTTATTTCCTTTGTGGGCTTGATTTTGTGGAATTGTTTACTCCAGAGGCCTGTTGAAGCTGGGTTACTAAGAATATTCAAAACAGAGATAGCCATGATCTGATCGAATGGTGAAGCAAATTCAATGGGCTAAAAAGCCTACTTCCATTCCTTCATTTTATGGCTTAATGACCCCTACATTCCTGGGTTTTTCAGTCCTCACACACTCTTTGGAACAATGTCTTTCGAGTATTTATTGTTTGCCACTATCCCTTTAGTTAAACTGCTTCACCTCATGCATCGTTTTCTTTTTCCTTGGACATTTCCCATTTTATATGGGATAACACAATGCAAGTTGATCAACGACAACAACAAGCGAAAAGTTGCTGGAAAATCCCAGTGGGTCTGGCAGCATCCGTGAAGGGAAAAATAGAGTTAACGTTTCGGGTCTAGTGACCCGAACTCAGAACAGTGAGCAAAGATCACCACTCTTTGCAATTATCATCTTTTCATCTTGTAGATATATCTGCCGCTAACCTAACCCGTCGATCCAGGCTGAGGATTCATTACCACACAAGTTTGCTTTCCTGCACTGAATACTGGGTCCTTCTGTCTCGGAGTGAGAATCACACCGACATTTCTGACTCAGAAGGAGGGCCACTGCTGACTAAACCACACTGTATCCCAGATCCCCTCACATTTTGCTGTATTGAACTCTAACTGCCATGTCATTTCCCATTCTGTTGGCCTATTGCAGCTGATCAGAATCATCCTCATTGTTTGGGCTCCTGCAAGCTTGGCAATCGTGGTAAATTTTGGAACTTCACGCTGTATTGCTCATGTTGAGGTGTGCAATAATAAGATGGTAACTATACCAGGGGATTTCAACTTCCTCAACATTGTTTGGGATAGTCATAATCAGTGAATCATACAATATATGAGGCCCTTCAACCCACTGAGTCTGCGCTATCAAGGACATACTATTATATACACTAGACCCACTGTCAACACACTAGGTCATAGCCTTGAACGTAATGACACGTCAAGTGCTTTTTAAAGATTCTGAGATTTCCCGTCTCAACTATAATCCCAGAGAGTGCATTTCAGACCCCTCTGGATGAAAAAGGTTTTCCTCTAATCCCCTCTAAACCTTTCTTTTTAAAATAATGTCCACCTTGTTATCGAGTGTAAAGTGCACAGTGTAAAGAGGAGTTGGATTTCTATATACGTGTTCAGCAGAGTTTATTGTGTCAACATATGGAAGGTCCATCAAGGGACGGTCCAGTCCCAGATCTAATTCTTGAGAACAAAGTTGCCAAGGTGTTTAAGGTGGTAGTGGGGAGAATATAGTGATAGCAACCACTGTTATGAAAAGGAAAATGGTAGATTGCAAAAAAAAAATTTTGGATCGGAGGAAGGCAGATGTTATTAAAATAAAGCAGGATCTGACCAAAGTAGACCAGGTTCAGCTACGTCTGGCAAATTCTACAGTAGAAAGTGAACGTGTGATTGGGAAGAAAATGGGGAAAGCACAGGCCCAACATGTTTCCTTTGGGATGAAATTTGGAAATAACAAGACAAAGAACCCTGGATGTGTAGGAATATTCAGAATTGGTTAAGAACAAAAAAAAAGAGGCTTTTAGTAGGTACAAAGGGAGCAAATGATGGAGGCCTTAGTGGAGTATAGAAAGCTCAGAGGGAACTTGAAGCAGTTAGGAGGAAACAGGCGCATGAAAAAACATGAAGATAAAATTTGACAGATCCCAAGATATTTCACAAGTACATTTAGGGGAAGAAGATAACCAGAGAAAGAATGGGGCCCATTAGGGTCCGGGGGAAAACTTTATACCGTACAGAAGGACACTGGTAGAGTGTTTCACTTTAGTCTACATTCAAGAGGAGGAAGATGGAGGTAGAGAACTTGGGGACAGGGACTGAGGTACTTGAGCAGACTGACACAGGGAGTGAGGCTTTGCTAGGCCTAAAAGTAGATAATTCTCTAGGTTTGAAGGGGTTGTATCATATGCCACAATAAGAGATGAGAGGAAATCACAGGGGCTCTGACCCAAACTTTGAATTCTTCTCTGGCTACAGGGGAATTGGTAGAGGACAACTAATGTGGTACCATTTTTCAAGGAGAGAGAGAGATACACCAGGAATTACAGACCAATGAATCTCATATCAGTGGGAGGGAAACAACTGGGGAAATTCTGGAGGAGAGAATTCATCTCCACTTGGAAATGCAAGGTTTGATCAGCATGGCTTCATCAAAGTGAGGTCACACTTCACAATTTTGATATAATTTTGCGAGGTATGTAGGTGCCCAGATTTTCACAAGGGTTTTGATGAGCTATAACACATTAGGCTACTTAATAAGATAATAGTCCATGATGTTGCTGTTGTATATTATCATGAACAGAGGACTGGCTCACTCATAGAAGACAGAATTGGGACAAGGGAGGCATTTTCAGACTGGCAACCTGCAGCTAGCGGAGCGCCGCACAGATTAGTGCTGGGGACACAATTATTTATGAAATACATTAATGCCTTGAATGACGAAAGAGAATATACTGTAGCTGATGACACAAAACCATGTGGGAAGGCAACTAGTAAGGATTAATCAAAAAGTCTGCAGAGAGATATTGACAGGCTAAGCAAATGGGCAAAAACTTCGCAGATGGAATATAATGCAGGGAAATCTGAGCTAATGTATTTTGGTAGGAAGAATAGAAAAGCTGGTTATTATTTAATGGAGAATGACTGCAGAAAGCTACGGAACAGAGGGATTTAAATATTCTCATCTACGAATCACAAAAAGCAAGCATCCAAGTTCATTGGGTAATGAAGAAGGCAAATGGAATGGAATATAAAAGGTTTTGTTAAAATTGTACGAGGCAATTGTCAGATCACAGCTGTAACACTGAGAACAGTTTTGGGAGAAATATCTAAGGATGTGGAGGAAGTTCAAATAAGTTCTAGGAGGTTAAGAAGATTGAATCTGTTCTTGTTGTAATATAGAAGAATGAGATGCCACCTTATTGAAGCTTATAAGATTTTTGACAGGGTAGATGCAGAGAGTTTGTTTTCCCTTGTGGGAGAGTCTAGGACCAGAGGGCATAATCTCAGAATAAGGGGTCACACATTTAAGATAGAGATTGGGAGGAATTTCTTCCCTCTGAGGGTTGCAAATCTGTGGAATTCTTTGCCACAAAAGACGATTGAGGCTGGTCATTAAGTAAATTTAAGGTTGAGATAGACAGCAGATATTGGGAAAAGGCAGGAAAGTAGACTGGAGAATTAACTGTTCTGCCATGGTCTCTTTGAATCGCAGAGCAGATTCAAAGGGCTGAATGGCCTATTTCTGCTTCTGCGCTCTATGCTTATACTACAGCTGATGCAGTTTGTATGGATTTCAAAAACGCCTTTGACAAGGTCCCACATGTGAGACTGATATTAAAGGTAAACACATCTGGCACCACTGGCTATTACGGCAAGGTAGTTCTAAAATGGCACAGTGGTAAGAGACAGAGCACAGAGGTAGAAGGCTGTTTGTGCGACTGGAAGCTTGTGTCAAATGGCGTACTGCAACGTTCCATATTGGGTCCCTCACTGTTCGTGATATATACAACAGAATGAGATATAGATGGGTTGGTCAGATGAGCAGATCAGTGGCAGACAGAATTTAATCCTGAAACATATCAGGTGATGCACATCGGAAGAAGTCACAAGACAAGGAGGTACTCAATGAATGGCAAGACACTAGGAGGCTTAGGGGACACAGACGGATCATGGGGTGCTTGTACACAGAACCTTGAAGGTGGCAGGACAGGTTAACAGGATGATTAAGAATGCGTACTGAGAACTTGCCTTTATCAGTCATGGCACAGATGGTTTCAGCTGGAAGGTTCCGTTGGAATTGTATAGAACTTTAGTTAAGCCAAAGTTGGAATACTGTATGCAGTTCTCATCACCACACTGTTGGAGGGATGTGATTGAATTGGAGGGGGTGCAGAGATTATTCACTAGGATATTGCCTGGGGCGGAGCACTTTAGCTACGGAGACTAGCTGGATAAGGTCAGATTGTTCTCTTTAGAGCAGAGAAGGCTGAGGAGGGACGTGACTGAGGTGCAGAAGATGAGGAGGGGCAAGGTTAGGAAGCAGCCGTATCCTTAGTTGAAGGGTCAATGACAAGGAGACACAATTATGAGGTGAAGGGCAGGAGATGTAGAGGGGATTTGAGGAAAAATATTTTTACCCAGAGGGTGGTGGTAATCTGGAATGCACTACCCAGAAGGGTAGTTGAGACAAGAGAGCTCACAACTTTTAACAAGGTACTGGGATGAGCACGTGAAATTAAAGGTTATTCTCCAAGTGCTGCAAAGTGGGATTAGCGCAGACTTGATTGGCTGAAGGGCCTTCTGTATGCCATATTCCCAAATTCAAATCGTGCATCTATCTCCAAAAATCAGTGTCCTCATACTTGGCAAACTGCTAATAGCGATCTTCTCATCTATTTACCATAACTTGCTGCTTCTGTCCTTCAGCCATCTTTTTTAACCAAATTTGATAGTGACCTATATATTCCATGAATCTCAATTTTATAAATCAATCTTTTATATGCACCTTCCCCTCATCCTTATCTCGGAAAGATTGCACTGCTTCATGAAGGCAGGCTAAAGTAATTCAGCATTACAGCCATACTCTGGTAGTATAATGACAGCATCAGTGACAGTACAATAAGTGCCTCATATCAATTGTTTCAAAACTGGGTTCTACAGTAGAGAGGTAATTTGAGATCTACAAATCAAATCATCTGTCATAACTTGAGATTAAATATATTGGAAAAAAGCACACTAACTAACGCGAGCTTCAATGGTGATAAATTAAATGTAACTAATTGGAACAGTAATATTCCTCATCCAACCTTGCTAAGCAATGCCTCTCTGCACTGATAGGCTGGAAAGCTGCAGTCAAGAACAGATATTCACTATTTATCATCAAGTCGGAACAATTCTGGAATGCTTTTATCTGTCATGAATGTTTAATTACTGCAATTTGAAACGCTCAACGAAATGTAAATCATGAATATGTGATGTTAAAAATATACAAAAGGATCCAGCCCTTTTCTTGATTTATCAGGCGAACAATAGAAGAGCATTTGCATAAAGTGGATATACATTATGAGTGCCCTTATCAAACACCAGTCCAGGGACTGACAGATATCACAGTTAGAAGCAAATACACACATCGGGGCAGCACAGTGGCTCAGTGGTTAGCACTGCAGCCTCACAGCACCAAGTACCCGGGTTCGATTCCAGCCTCAGGTAACTCTCTGTGTGGAGTTTGCACATTCTCCCCGTGTCTGCGTGGGTTTCCTCCGGGTGCTCCGGTTTCCTCCCACAGTCCAAAGATGTGCTGACTAGGGGGAGTGGCCATGCTAAATTGCCCAGAGTGTTCAGGGGTGTGTGTCGGTGATAGGGGGATGGGCTGAAGTGCCTGTTTCCATACTGTAGGGAATCTAATCTCATCTCCATGATAACCGTCAGGAAGTAGCTTTTTAAAAAGATGATTAGAACACTTCTTTACATGTAGCCCTTGGTCTTATGAATATGCAATTAATAATAGATAGGTTAGTGATTGCTATTAATATGAAAGCATTCAATCAAAAAGGTTCGAGAACGATTGCCTACCTTAAAGGTTAAACACTGGAAGGAGCTCACATTTAGAAGGTAGAAGGAACTATGCAAAATCCATCAGATACTTGGAGAATCACCAAGCGATACAAAATATACACTGCTCCTCAAATGGATTCAAAGAGGAAATTGGTTAATATGTTACAGCATATAGGGTCATAGCAACAAGGAGCAGGAGTAGCAAGGACAGTATTTGCTGCCCATCCCTAGTTCCTCCAAATTGTTTGACTATTTCAGAGTGCAGTTAAGTGTCAACCACATTATTGTGGATCTGGAGTCATATGGAGGTGAGATCAAATAAGAATGGCAGAGCTCCTTTCTTAAAGAACATCAGTGAATGAGTCAAGTTTTTATAACGGTGAATAGTGTAACAGTGACAGTGTAACCATCACTGAGACCAGCTTTGTTTATGATTATATCAATTTGAGCATGTGTTGGATAACTGGCCCCATCAAGCCTGCTTCACCATTTAAGAAGGTCGTGGCTGACTTGACTGCAATCTCGGCTCCACATTCCCACCTACCCCCAAAATTATATTGAACTGAATTCAAATTCCATCAGCTGTTACAGTGGAACTTAAGACTATACTCTACAGCATTGTCCCAGGCCTCCGGATTACTAATCCTGTGACATTAATAGTGCTTCACTGACTACCCCAGCATGTCAATCCCCATCCTGAGCATACTTCTTGGCTGAGGCTCCACATTTTCTGGAGTACAGAATTACAAAGTTCACCTCTCTGTGAGTGAAGAGGTTCCTCATCTATCGCTGTTGTTACATTTTATTCTGAGATTGATCTCAAGTTCTACAGCCTGATCTCTTAATTCAAATTACAATAACCTGGCTTTTCAAATGCCCTGTCACATTATCCTTGCCAAGAGATTGATTGTTCATGGTTATGTACAGCATGTCCATGTTGATTTTTCTTCATTTAAGTGCCGTCACCAACCTTACAGACACTACAAATGCATTTGGTCAATGGGAGAGGTTGAATGAGCAAAATTGGACCTTCATTTCTTCCCCACCCCAGCCTCAAAAGGTTTTGTCTTCATTTCAAATTTTTCACATCTTATGGATAATTCTGTACCTTTCCGGTCCCTTCAAGAAGTGCATCCTACCCAAATTATCCTGAGTGTCTCATCTTAAAAATTAGAATATCTTTTGATATCCTCACTGTGGAACAAATCCATTATATACTTAACATAGGATTCAGGTCAAGTTTGTTTTATTCCCCACTGTTTGTTTAACTTCCTGGCCAATGCCCCACGATTTCTCAGGAAACTATTAGTCTATCTCTGTATCAGAACATCTTCAAAAAACTAATACTTTCTCCAGATCTTGATATAAAAACTGGCGAGTTTCGGTTCGAGATGAGTTCCACAGCACAAAATCATACTTGAACCTTTTAGCCATATAAATCATTTGACAAGCAGATTCTAGGGAGTCAATCTGCAGGATCAAGTGACATCTGAAATGCTGTACATTTACTGCAAACAGTCAAGTTCAGTTTTGCTGGCTTCCACAAATCTTTGACAGCATGGCCGTGGGTGTGAATCACTTAGGTCTGGCCAAATCAGTAAAATCCCACTCCTTTTCTCATCTGAACACTGCCCCAGAGCAATATCATGTGAAAGCACTGCACTTTCCACATACATGGTGGCAATGCCCAGATCTATCCACCCCCTCATTCATTTCTTCCACTGTCTCCACATAACCGGATAGTTTCCATCTATTAAATCTTGAACAGAACGAAGCCATTATCTTTGGTCCTTGAAAGGAGGTCTGCTTGCTAGCTACCGGTTTTCGTTGCACCCTTTGTTATTTTGACCCAGAGTTTAAATTCTGACCACATAGGCCTGATGTCACAAAGTCTACTTATTTTCACATCCACAACATTCGGCCCTAGCTAAGTCCGTTAGTTTTGAAACCCTACCGCATTGATAAACTGTGGTGTTGGGGGCCAGGGAATTGGACGTCCTGGAGGAGGTGGAGGGCGTGGGTGGTGTCACGGACGTAGGTAGGGAGTTCCTGGACCAAAGGGGAGAAAATGGAGTCCAGATAGGTGGAGATGAGTTCAGTGGGGCAGGAGCAGGCTGAGACAATGGGTCGACCAGGGCAGGCAGGTTTGTGGATTTTGGGAGGGAGATAGAAACGGGCCGTGCGGGGTTGAGAACAATGAGGTGGGAGGCTGTGGGTTGGAGGTCCCCTGAGGTGATGAGGTCATGAATGGTGTGGAGATGATGGTTTGGTGCTCGGGTGTGGGGTCATGATCGAGGGGGCGGTAGGAGGTGATGTCGGAGAGTTGGCGTTTGGCCTCGGCGATGTAGAGGTCAGTGCGCCATACTACCACTGCGCCACCCTTGTCTGCGGGTTTGATGGTGAGGTTGGGGTTGGAGCAGAGGGCCGGCCGTTCTGCGGGGGAGAGGTTGGAGTGGGTGAGAGGGGTGGAGAGATTGAGGCGGTTTAATGTCTCGACGGCAGTTAGAGATGAAGAGGTCGAGGGAAGGTAGGAGGCCTGGGGGTGGTGTCCAGGAGGAGGACTTGTGTTGGGAGCGGGTGAAGGGGTTAGTGGAGGGAGGGTTAGGTTTCCGGTTGAAGAAGTACGCGTGGAGGCGAAGGCGGCGGATAAACTGTTCTATGTCCAATCGTGACTGGTATTCGTTGATGTGTGGTTGTAGAGGGACAAAGGAGACCTCTTACTAAGGACTAACCGTTCGTCCTCAGTTAGTGGGAGGTCTGGGGGGATGGTGAACATGCGGCAGGGTTCAATGTGACTGTCTTCACTGGGGTTGCTGGCTGTGAAGGTTGTGGGCGGAGCGATGAGGGCGTCAGCCGTGGGCGGGGTTCCGTCGGCGGTTGGAGTATCGGGGTGGGCGGCAGCAGCTGCGGCGAGGGTGGTGTGTGTGGTGTTGTAACTGGAAGTGGAGGCGGTGACTGCAGCAGCGGTCCCGGAAGTGGTGTGGCCGGCGGAGGCGAATGTGACATCATCGGTTGGGGTCTCCGGCCGTGTCCTCATGGTCAATGGGGGCAGGGACAGACTCGGGATTTGGGAGGCACAGGAAAGTAGAGTTCTGTTTTCACAGGTTGGAGTATAATAGGATAAAGTACAATACACCAAATCTTCTTTGGTACCTTTTCCTTCCATAAAACTGCTTTTCGTAGATGCACACGGAATTCATTTTATACACATTTAAAAATTTCTAAGTTCAAGAGGCCAGTTCCAGCACTTGGACTTGCATCTTCTTCATCATCACAACAGAACAAAATAAAGACTCACTCTTTGTAAGTCACGTTTTCAATTTTTAGTGACAAGGTGTAGTGCGAGAACTGCTCACTTGATGTTAAAATCTCTTAACTATGTACCTATATATTTCAATCCTGTGAAATATGTGGAACGAGTTCAAGAAAAGGATTAATTTTGTTGCTCTGGGAGAGAGCTGGTACAGATAAAGTGGTTGAATGGCCTCCTCCCATGCTAAAAATATCCATAACTGTTGTTGGCGCTGCTGAATTAAAGTGGGCATCCTTTCATTATGACTGTGAGACGCAGCATGTTACAATAGATGGCATAATGGAGAAATCCTTTGTTATTAATGAATTTTTCAGCACTAGGCATCCTTCCGAAGTCAAATGTTCAACGTATACCTGTTGCACTGACTTGGTTCCAAATATTTATAATGTGGAGGTGCTGGTGTTGGACTAGGATAGACAAAGTCAGAAGTCACATGGCATCAAGTTATAATCTGACAGGTTTATTTGAAATCACAAGATAATAAAATGTGAGGCTGGATGAACACAGCAGGCCAAGCAGCATCTCAGGAGCACAAAAGCTGACGTTTCGGGCCTCGACCCTTCATCAGAGAGGGGGATGGGGGGAGGGAACTGGAATAAATAGGGAGAGAGGGGGAGGCGGACCGAAGATGGAGAGTAAAGAAGATAGGTGGAGAGAGTGTAGGTGGGGAGGTAGGGAGGGGATAGGTCAGTCCAGGGAAGACGGACAGGTCAAGGAGGTGGGATGAGGTTAGTAGGTAGCGGGGGGTGCGGCTTGGGGTGGGAGGAAGGGATGGGTGAGAGGAAGAACCGGTTAGGGAGGCAGAGACAGGTTGGACTGGTTTTGGGATGCAGTGGGTGGGGGGGAAGAGCTGGGCTGGTTGTGTGGTGCAGTGGGGGGAGGGGACGAACTGGGCTGGTTGAGGGATGCAGTAGGGGAAGGGGAGATTTTGAAACTGGTGAAGTCCACATTGATACCATATGGCTGCAGGGTTCCCAGGCGGAATATGAGTTGCTGTTCCTGCAGCCTTCGGGTGGCATCATTGTGGCAGTGCAGGAGGCCCATGATGGACATGTCATCAAGAGAATGGGAGGGGGAGTGGAAATGGTTTGCGACTGGGAGGTGCAGTTGTTTTTTGCGAACTGAGCGGAGGTGTTCTGCAAAGCTGTCCCCAAGCCTCCGCTTGGTTTCCCCAATGTAGAGGAAGCCGCACCGGGTGCAGTGGATGCAGTCTACCACATTGGTAGATGTGCAGGTGAACCTCTGCTTGATGTGGAATGTCATCTTGGGGCCTGGGATGGGGGTGAGGGAGGAGGTGTGGGGACAAGTGTAGCATTTCCTGCGGTTGCAGGGGAAGGTGCCGGGTGTGGTGGGGTTGGAGGGCAGTGTGGAGCGAACAAGGGAGTCGTGGAGAGAGTGGTCTCTCCGGAAAGCAGACAGGGGAGGGGATGGAAAAATGTCTTGGGTGGTGGGGTCGTTTTGTAAATGGCGGAAGTGTCGGAGGATAATGCGTTGTATCCGGAGGTTGGTAGGGTGGTGTGTGAGAACGAGGGGGATCCTCTTGGGGCGGTTGTGGCGGGGGCGGGGTGTGAGGGATGTGTCGCGGGAAATGCGGGAGATGCGGTCAAGGGCGTTCTCGATCACTGTGGGGGGAAAGTTGCGGTCCTTAAAGAACTTGGACATCTGGGATGTGCGGGAGTGGAATGTCTTGTCGTGGGAGCAGATGCGGCGGAGGCGGAGGAATTGGGAATAGGGGATGGAATTTTTGCAGGAGGGTGGGTGGGAGGAGGTGTATTCTAGGTAGCTGTGGGAGTCGGTGTGCTTGAAGTGGACATCAGTTACAAGCTGGTTGCCTGAGATGGAGACTGAGAGGTCCAGGAAGGTGAGGGATGTGCTGGAGATGGCCCAGGTGAACTGAAGGTTGGGGTGGAAGGTGTTGGTGAAGTGGATGAACTGTTCGAGCTCCTCTGGGGAGCAAGAGGCGGCGCCGATACAGTCATCAATGTACCGGAGGAAGAGGTGGGGTTTGGGGCCTGTGTAGGTGCGGAAGAGGGACTGTTCCACGTAACCTACAAAGAGGCAGGCATAGCTGGGGCCCATGCGGGTGCCCATGGCCACCCCCTTAGTCTGTAGGAAGTGGGAGGAGTCAAAAGAGAAGTTGTTGAGTGTGAGGACGAGTTCAGCTAGGCGGATGAGGGTGTCGGTGGAGGGGGACTGGTCGGGCCTGCGGGACAGGAAGAAGCGGAGGGCCTTGAGGCAAAATCCACAAACCTGCCTGCCCTGGTCGACCCATCGTCTCAGCCTGCTCCTGCCCCACCGAACTCATCTCCACCTATCTGGACTCCATTTTCTCCCCTTTGGTCCAGGAACTCCCCACCTACGTCTGTGACACCACCCACGCCCTCCACCTCCTCCAGGAGTTCCAATTCCCTGGCCCCCAACACCTCATATTCACCATGGACGTCCAGTCCCTGTACACCTGCATTCCGCATGGAGATGGCCTCAAGGCCCTCCACTTCTTCCTGTCCCGCAGGCCCGACCAGTCCCCCTCCACCGACACTCTCATCCGCCTAGCTGAACTCGTCCTCACACTCAACAACTTCTCTTTTGACTCCTCCCACTTCCTACAGACTAAGGGGGTGGCCATGGGCACCCGCATGGGCCCCAGCTATGCCTGCCTCTTTGTAGGTTACGTGGAACAGTCCCTCTTCCGCACCTACACAGGCCCCAAACCCCACCTCTTCCTCCGGTACATTGATGACTGTATCGGCGCCGCCTCTTGCTCCCCAGAGGAGCTCGAACAGTTCATCCACTTCACCAACACCTTCCACCCCAACCTTCAGTTCACCTGGGCCATCTCCAGCACATCCCTCACCTTCCTGGACCTCTCAGTCTCCATCTCAGGCAACCAGCTTGTAACTGATGTCCACTTCAAGCCCACCGACTCCCACAGCTACCTAGAATACACCTCCTCCCACCCACCCTCCTGCAAAAATTCCATCCCCTATTCCCAATTCCTCCGCCTCCGCCGCATCTGCTCCCACGACAAGACATTCCACTCCCGCACATCCCAGATGTCCAAGTTCTTTAAGGACCGCAACTTTCCCCCCACAGTGATCGAGAACGCCCTTGACCGCATCTCCCGCATTTCCCGCGACACATCCCTCACACCCCGCCCCCGCCACAACCGCCCCAAGAGGATCCCCCTCGTTCTCACACACCACCCTACCAACCTCCGGATACAACGCATTATCCTCCGACACTTCCGCCATTTACAATCCGACCCCACCACCCAAGACATTTTTCCATCCCCTCCCCTGTCTGCTTTCCGGAGAGACCACTCTCTCCGCGACTCCCTTGTTCGCTCCACACTGCCCTCCAACCCCACCACACCCGGCACCTTCCCCTGCAACCGCAGGAAATGCTACACTTGTCCCCACACCTCCTCCCTCACCCCCATCCCAGGCCCCAAGATGACATTCCACATCAAGCAGAGGTTCACCTGCACATCTACCAATGTGGTATACTGCATCCACTGTACCCGGTGCGGCTTCCTCTACATTGGGGAAACCAAGCGGAGGCTTGGGGACCGCTTTGCAGAACACCTCCGCTCAGTTCGCAAAAAACAACTGCGCCTCCCAGTCGCAAACCATTTCCACTCCCCCTCCCATTCTCTTGATGACATGTCCATCATGGGCCTCCTGCACTGCCACAATGATGCCACCCGAAAGGCTGCAGGAACAGCAACTCATATTCCGCCTGGGAACCCTGCAGCCATATGGTATCAATGTGGACTTCACCAGTTTCAAAATCTCCCCTTCCCCTAATGCATCCCTCAACCAGCCCAGTTCGTCCCCTCCCCCCACTGCACCACACAACCAGCCCAGCTCTTCCCCCCCACCCACTGCATCCCAAAACCAGTCCAACCTGTCTCTGCCTCCCTAACCGGTTCTTCCTCTCACCCATCCCTTCCTCCCACCCCAAGCCGCACCCCCCGCTACCTACTAACCTCATCCCACCTCCTTGACCTGTCCGTCTTCCCTGGACTGACCTATCCCCTCCCTACCTCCCCACCTACACTCTCTCCACCTATCTTCTTTACTCTCCATCTTCGGTCCGCCTCCCCCTCTCTCCCTATTTATTCCAGTTCCCTCCCCCCATCCCCCTCTCTGATGAAGGGTCGAGGCCCGAAACGTCAGCTTTTGTGCTCCTGAGATGCTGCTTGGCCTGCTGTGTTCATCCAGCCTCACATTTTATTATCTTGGAATCTCCAGCATCTGCAGTCCCCATTATCTCTGATATTATTTGAAATCACACAAGCTTTTGGAGTGCAGTCCCTTCATCAGGTACGGTCAGAGAGGAAAACACACAGGCACACAATTTATAAGCAGACAGATCAAAACAGCAGACAACTGGTGTGAGTGGAGTGTCAGATAATAAGTCTTCATCCAGGATGTTTGTTTATTTGCAGATATTTTGTTGAAGAAGCACACAACTTGTAGTTACAGTCAGTCAGTGTGGCATCTTACAAATTCTTGCTTTTGAAATAAAGGTTAAAACTCTAAGACAGATTCTGAACACAAGCCTCGAAACTACAAGTCAGAGTCTGACCTGAGATGTCACCTTTTGTACATTCCTGTTGCGCTGCCTGATTATCATGACAGCACAGCACTGACATTGACTTTATGAACACTTTGCTTGCCTCTGACACGCTTGGTCACCTGTATAGAGTTATTATCTGACACTCCACTCACGCCAATTCTATGATCTTTTGATCTCTCTGCTGATAAGCTGTGTCTCTCTGTGGTCACCTCACTAACTGCACCTGATGAAGGGGCTGCACTCCAAAAGCTTGTGTGATTTCAAATGAACCTGTTGGACTATAAGCTGGTGTCATGTGACTTCTGACTTCAAACACTTATAGAATGTGTTTTCAATCCTACCGTGACTTGACAATAAGCCAACTTCTTAAAATTTATAAAATGACAAGTATGTCTAACCTTGAGCCTTTAAAAAAGTAAATATTACAACCATAGTACAGTCAGGCAGTAAAGGCAGAAGGAATGATTTAATCAACTGTGTCTGACACCACACAATTAATCCCCCTTATGGAAGAAAGGTTGGCTGCGTTCTCTTTCTTCAGGAACATCCAGCTAATACCACCTTACTACTGCTTGTTTTATTCATCTGGTGTCCCATCTAATTCCTTTCAGTCTTGGTCAAACCCTCATGTAATTTATTTCAATTTTCAATAAAATAAATTTAACTTTATATTCCACAACTTTAACATTTCCTTTTAAGGTTTGAATGGTTCACTTAGTACACTGCACAGGTTTTGGAAATAATTGGAGAACATGGTGGAAAAATCAAGATATATTGACAAGTAAACAAATGGCTAACTTCTGTTTCCTTGTCAGTGAAGCCTTTTGAACAGAACATAAAGTTGCGGAACTCTGTAGAGACAACAATTTAAAACTGGGAAGACCACTGTTTGTGGTCCCCACACCAATCTCTATTCACGACCTACTGAGTGCATTACTCCTCCTTGGCAACAATGTAATGTTACGCTTGTCTCAGCACAACCTTGGCATCTTGTTTATCCCACGATGAACGTCCGACCACACATTCATGCAATCCCTAAAGCTGTCTCTTGTCTTGGCTCATTAGCAGTGAAACCTTCAACTGAAACTACTTCACTTCCGGACCTGACAATTCCAATGCATTCCCTGCTAGAGTCCCACATTTGCCCATTGAACACTTGAGGTCGTCAAAACTCCACTGCCTGAGACTCATCTTGAACCAAATCCTATTCTCTGTGCTTTCTACCTAACTGATAGTATTAACAGTAATTTTATTAAATTCTCATTTTTGTTTCCAAATTGTTCCTTGGCTATGCCTATCGTTATTTGGATAATCTCCACCAGTCCGACCATACTTCAGGGTATCTGCACTCGTCTAATTATGTCCTCTTGCCCACTCTTGATTTTAAATGGCCTATCGCTATTTGGATAATCTCCACCAGTCCGACCATACTTCAGGATATGTTTGGTTGCCAAACATTTAATTTTGTAGGCTTCAAACCCAACAAGAGACTTCCTCCACCTCTTAGCCTCTGTACCTTTCCTGTTTTAAGGCACTTTTTAAAACAATCCTCTTTGATCAAGCTCTTGATCATCAGAACTAAGAACTTAATAAGGCTCAGTTGTATTCTGGGATCGTTAATACTCATTCCGGATGCCTTCAAAAGTTTCCATCCATTAAAGAGATTATATAAGTGGTTGAAGTCATTGCACAGCAGAGGGGGACAAATTGGGGAGTTATTTCAAAGAGCTATGATATGCCAGAAGACCTCCTTCCACACGCCAACTCTGATTCTACAAACACAAAAATGATTTTCAGACTTGGGAAGATCCTTCAAAAATGTCACAAGTAACCAGCTTTTGGGCAGAGTAGAGTTGCTGAGATGATAGACCAGGATTTAGGGGTACCAGTAGTGATAATATACTGAACACAATCAAATTTTGAGGTTGTAGAATGATGAGGTCTTCAGCATTTTTGACACTTTGACCATTTTCCTTCCTCTTCACAGAACAAGTCAAATAGCGGCAGCTCAATGTTGCGTGGCCGCTCAAGCCTGCTCCACCGTTGATGATGATTTTGGCTGGTCTTCCACATCAGTTAAACTTTTGCTCATATCTCATCCTCTTTTCAAAACATTGATCTATTCACATGTAGTATCCCTCTCGCTAACTTCATGTGAATTCATTCCAATCACTGAACTCCTAACGCTGACTCACCCGAGATCAAAAAATTCAGCTGAGATCAAGAACTGATCTAGCCTGTATGGCTGAGCTGGCTTTTAAAAGGTTTGCCAGTGAGAAACATTCATTAAAAAAAATACAAATGCATGGATTGCTCTCCAATCCTAAACTCTATTCAAATTCAGTTGACTGAACGGTTGGTTTGTGATGCAGAGTGATCCCCTGCAAGAGAGGGCTCAATTGCCACACCAGTGAGCTTACCACAAATGATCTTCGCCTCAAACCCTCTACTTGCCTGAGGCATGGTAATCTTCTGGTTAAATCATAACCAGTTGTCTCTCTCTAAGGCGTCGCCAAATGGCGTGGTAAGACTTTTCCTTTAATCACGATAACATGGCAACAAGTAGATAACTCAGCTGATGTCACTGACTAATAGAATCCTCAACTATACTAATATTAACGATGTGATATCATCAGAAGGCATGCTCAACTAAGTTTTAATTTGCAAATTAAGTTAACAACCATTCAATCAATATCACTGAAGTACTCATATTACTGATCGTCTCGATACAACATTGTGGTTACATCTGTTCATAAGTGAAGTGTAATGTAATTGCACTTACTGTGGTTTTATCAATGTGACCCTGCAATGAGTCAATAAGCAGGTCACCCACAGGTTGCTGATCAGTGTGGACCCCCTCAGCTGTTATCACATGAGCCTCAAGATCATCCAGAGCTTTCTGCAGTTCTTGAAGTTTCTCCAACGCCTTTTCCACCTGTTTCTGCCAGTTGCTCGCACGGGTTTTTAATTGCTCCCAATTTTCCTTCACTTCTATTGACTGTTTGCGGACAGCTTTGGCAATTCTCTGGGCTCTCTCTTCCAGGGTAGGTTCTGGAAATATGAAGTGCAAATAATTTATCAACTATTCATGACTTTGATCAATGGAACTTCAGTTTTCTTTCTAAAACCCTTTCCTTTAAAAGGTCTCTCTGGACTTTCTCCTGAAATTGGGAATATCTAGTGTAAGACTAAAGATTTTATTCATTAAAAATTTATGACTACCAAGGAAACTTTAAAAAAGGAAAAGGATTAGAGTGACTAAATGGGTAAAGTTCTCAACAAAAGACATGAAAAATCCGTTCAGGATATCTTTCGTAGCTATGAAACAAGCATCCAACATAAACCAACTTTCATCTTTCAGGGCTGGCAAGTTAGAATGATAAACTCTAAGTCTACCCTGCATAGTTAACTCAAGAACTCACTTAATGAGGTTGTTAAGAGATATAGGGATAACAAAGTGAGCAGCTGAATGAACACAGCAGGCCAAGCAGCATCTTAGGAGCACAAAAGCTTCCATGTTGGGCCTAGACTCTTCATCAGAAAAGGGGGAGGGTGAGGGGGAGAGGCCTCTGAAATAAATAGGGAGAGAGGGGGAGGCGGATCGAAGATGGATAGAGGAGAAGATAGTTGGAGAGGAGACAGACAAGTTAAAGAGGTGGGATTGAGCTAGTAGAGGTGAGTGTAGGTTGGGGAGGTAGGGAGGGGATAGGTCAGTCCGGGGAGGATGGACAGGTCAAGAGGTGAGGTTGGTAGGTAGGAAATGGGGGTGTGGCTTGAGGTGGGAGGAAGGGATAAGTGAGAGGAAGAACAGGTGAGGGAGGCGGGGACGAGTTGGGCTGGTTCTGGGATGCAGTAGGGGGAGGGGAGATTTTGAAGCTTGTGAAATCCACATTGATACCTTTGGGCTGCAGGGTTCCCGAGCAGAATATGAGTTGCTGTTCCTGCAACCTTCAGGTGGCATTGTTGTGGCACTGCAGGAAGCCCAGGATGGACATGTCGTCTAAGGAATAGGAGGGGAAGTTGAAATTGTTCGCGACTGGGAGGCGCAGTTGTTTATTGTGAACCGAGCATAGGGACTGCTTTGCAGAACACCTAAGTCTCTCCTTGGTTTCCACGATGTTGAGGAGGCCACAACGGGTCCAGCGGATGCAGTATACCACATTGGTAGATGTGCAGTTGAACATCTGCTTGATGTGGAAAGTCTTCTTGGGGCCTGGATGGGGGTGAGGGAGGAGGTATGGGGGTACGTGTTGCACTTCCTGTGGTTGCAGGGAAAATGCCGGGTGTGGTGGGGTTGGAAGGGAGTGTGGAGCGGACAAGGGAGTCACGGAGAGAGTGGTCTCTCCAGAAAGTAGACAAGGGTCGGAGGAAAAATGTCTTTGGTGGTGAGGTCAGATTGCAGATGGTGGAAGTGTTGGAGGATGATGCGTTGTCTCCAGAGGTTGGTAGGGTGGTATGTGAGGATGAGGGGGTTCTCTTTTGGTGGTTATTGCAGGGGCAGGGTGTGAGGGATGAGTTGCAGGAAATGAGGGAGACACGGTCAAGGGCGTTCTTCACCACTGCGGGGGGTTGGGGGGGTGGGGAGGAGTTGCGCTCCTTGAAAAACGAGGACATCTGAGGTGTACGGGAATGGAATGCCTCATCCTGGGAGCAGATGCGGCGAAGGCAAAGGAATTGGGAATAGGGGATAGAATTTTAGCAGGAGGTGGGTGGGAGGAGGTGTATCCTAGGTCGCTGTGGGAGTCGGTGGGCTTGAAATGCATATCGGTTTCTAGGTGGTTGCCTGAGATGGAGATAGAGGGGTCCAGGAAGGTGAGGGAGGTGTTGGAGATAGTCCAGGTGGACTTGAGGTTGGTGCCCGAGATGGAGACATATATAGCTCCATTCATATTCACAAATCTCTGTTTCAAATCGAATCTTCTGAAGCACGTATGCAATTTTTCATTGTCAATTAATGTTGGAATGTTGATTGCACAGCAAAAGTGTTTCAAGAGACTGATGGGCCTCAGACTTTTTAGCCAATTGTATTTGGCAAGTTGACGTTCAGCACTTCTGTAACAAGTCCAATCCCAGTAAGTGGAGCAAATGGCATGGTCAACATTTCAAAAAAATACAAGAGAGAAAAATTAAGACAATGGCCTGAGTGTTTCGCCCGATTACAGCAGAGGCATTAACACATACTAGGTTACATTAATTTATCTCTGAATCTACCAAGGAATGAATTCTTTGACAATGTCATGACAACATTGAGACATTTGGCAAGCTCAGGGGCAAGGGGACTGGTTCAGAACTGTACACAGAAACGTAATGAAATGCTGAAACACTGTATGGTGAGAATGGTACGAACAAGGAAATGGTACTATTTCATCTGTATCAATGCGTAATTGGAATACACATGGTTTGAACCGGCACCAATGCAAAATTGAATAGCCATTGCGTGACATAGCATGTGTTCAGAATGAGGAAGAGATGAAGCTTAGTTAGGATTCATTTCACTAAAATGAATCTCAACTAACTAATCTAATTAAACAAGGCAGTTTTACATACAGAACGCTGGTTTACAAACAAAATCTGCACTGATTGACTTCCAGATAGTAAAATGAAAGCTGTTGATCTCAAACTTTGATTATAAACAGAACTGAAAGATGAAGTGACAATATTGGATTCAGGATTACAAACTGACATCGGGGATTCAGCAACTGATAGAGACCATCCATGTAGTTAATCTTGAATTGGCAGCATTACAAGTGACCAGGACAATACCTGCTCTATAAAAATAAGAAACAGAAGACAACTAAGATACAAAAATGTGACATTCAATTCCAATTACAAAATACTTCAAGCAAACAATTTTATTTCATTCACATATATTATCTGCAATAATATCCATTTAATATTGGTTCTTCCAAACTGTTGCAGCACTTTGACATTAAAAGAATATTCCATCACAAGTATTGCTTGCAATAAAAATCCCAGCATGTTCTGAAATCCTTAGAATAAAAGTATTTCAATCCGATGGTGCTCCTGCATTATTCGTCAGTTCCCCACTCAATGGGTATGTTCTGATATGCAGGAAACTTCTATTGTTCGATATGGGGACGGGTATTTACTTGGCATTGTTCTCATGGAGGCAGCACTGACAGATTATAATTTTCTTCCTGTGGGTTTTGTAGTCCAGATTTTTCTCTCCTCCATTATATTGCATTAAAGATCAACAACATTCACCATTTCCTCAGTTTGAGAACCTACCATGTTAAAAAGTGACCAATTAAATTGTTGCATTGCCTTCAATTTCACAAGGACTGAACTAATCTGCTGCTTCCGACACTGATTGCAAAATTAAACCATGAATTGAGAACAAAAACAGCGGTATTTTGTACTTTCTGTTGTGGCAAGTTTGGAAATAGAGGACATTTAATCAGGTAGAAGGATGGTACCACCTACAATTCTGCTTAGAGCCAGATTAAATCCATGGTGAGAAGACTTGTACATAACTTCCCAACTTCGTTGCGAGTTAAAGTCCCTAACTGAGCAACTGACGCACACATACATCATCCCACAACAACTGGTATTGACTCAACAGTGGGCAGGGGTGTCACCATTAAGAAATGTAACAGGCCTTCAAAGGCATTCAATGTGCAACATCAAGAAGGGGAAGCGGCGTGCTAATGGTGGTTCACTCAATCCTGGCCCGAGATCTAGCAATAATCGTAGGTTGGTTGCCATGGTAACAGAGATCATCACCTCCCAAGTGACACTGCTGCTCAGTACACCTGCTGGGTTCTGGTTAGCCAACAGCTCATGGCGAATGAAATCGCACCAGATCGGCCGCCGGTCTATTAAGTGCCAGAGGGGAGAAAGATGTAGCTGTCGACGCATGAGAGGAGCAAGGTCAGGATGACATACCCCTTGAGGGCAGCGACCTGAGGCTGGTGTTCCCCTGAAGGGAAGATGGTTGGGGCAAGCCGTTCCCTCATCAGTTCTCGAGTCAATGGCCTAGACCCTCGTCGCTTCCACAGGATTCCATCCAGAGGCTAAACAGCTGCCTATTCATCAGTGCATGCAACTTCTTCAACTCTGATTCACAGCTGGGCCTGCAGGTAAATCTGCAAAACCACTGTCCCAGAGTACAGTTTCTTTGCATAAAAGGCACATTTTCAAGCTAGGAAGTCAAGGTTAACCAATCTCTTCCAACATTTCGAACTTTTGATGTTGGAAGTCAGTCAAGTACAAAGTCGCAGCTCATCAGGAACTAAAACAAAGTTGCTGGAATAGCTCACCAAGTCTGGCAACATCTGTGATGGGGAAAAAAAAGCAGCGTTTACACTTTGGGTGCGGTTACCATTCTGCCACTCATCAGGCATGTTTATTACTGGAATATTAATTGAGTAGAAACTAAACAAAATTGGATAAAAGGCAGGAGATGGAGAGTGGTGATGCAAGGAAGTTTTCCATCATGGAGACCTGTTGCCAGCAGTGTTCCACAGGGATCATTGCTGGGTCTGCTTTTGGTTGTCATTTATATAAATGATTTAGATGAGAATATAGAAGGCCTGGTTAGTAAGCTTGCAGATGATACCAAAATCGGTAGTACAGTCGACAGCGAAGAGGGGAAATGCCAGTTTTAAGGAAAGGTCACCGGACCTGAAACGTTAACTTTGTTTTTTCCTTCAAAGATGCTGCCCGACTTCCTGAGCTTTTACAGCAACTTTGTTTTTGTTCATAATTTACAGCATCTGTAGTTCTTTCGGTAGTTAGGAAGGTGTTTCATTACTCAGACCTTTGAGGAGAAGAGTTGGAATGCCATGTTGAAGTTGTACAGGATATTAGTGAGGCCTCTTCGACACTGTTGTGTCCAATTCTGGTCAGTGTTCAAGGAAGGATATTATTAAGCTGGAGAGGGTTCAGAAAAGATTTACCAGGATGTTGCCAGAAATGGATGGTTTGAGATTTAAGGTGAGAATAGACTGGGGCTTTTTTCACTGGAACATAGGAGGTTGAGGGGTCACCCGATGAATGTTTATAAAATAATGAGGGATCTAGATAAGGTGAACGCCAAATGTCTTTTCCCTACTGTGGAGGATTTCAAAACTAGGTGGCATATTTTTAAGATGAGAGGAGAAAGATTTAAAAAGGAAATGAGGGGCAATCTTTTTACACAGAGGATTGTTCTAATGAGTTTTGAGAAGCTTTGTAGCTCAGGTTGAGGTTCTGGATGTGAGTTTGCTCGCTGAGCTGGAAGATTAGTTTTCAGACGTTTCGTCACCATTCTAGGTAACATCATCAGTGAGCCTCCGACGAAGCGCTGGTGTTATGTCCCGCTTTCTATTTATCTGGTTAGGTTTCCTTGGGTTGGTGATGTCATTTCCTGTTCTTTTTCTCAGGGGATGGTAGATTGGCTCCAAATCAATGTGTTTGTTGATGGAATTCCGGTTGGAATGCCATGCTTCTAGGAATTCCCGTGCATGTTTCTGTTTGGCTTGTCCCAGGATGGATGTGTTGTCCCAATCAAAGTGGTGTCCTTCCTTATCTGTATGTAAGGATACGAGTGATAGTGGGCCATGTTGTTGGATTGTTCATATGTGGAATGAACTTCCAGAGGAATTGGTGAATGTGGGTACAGTTTCACTATTTAAAAGACATCCAGATAAGTACATGAATAAGAAATGTTTGGAGGGATATGGCCGAGTGCAGGAGGCAGGCAGGACTACTTTAGTTTGGGATTATGGTCAGCAAGGACTGGTTGGACTGAAAGGTCTGTTTCGTGTTGTGTCACTCTATGATTCTATAAATACAATTTTATTTAAATGCTAGCGTTATCTTCTTTAGCATTGATCAAGGGTAGGTTATGGACAAAATAGAGCTTTGTATTTAGTCTGATCTCAGCTGTTTAAGGAGACTGGTGAAGTCTTTCTTGTCAGAAAAGTGGCCTAAAAAGTCATAAACAGGAAACAAATACAAGATTGGGTTGCCTCTTGAGGTTAACCACAGATCTATGTAAATGTCTGGCTCACATTCAGGAGGACTTTGCAATGTGTGACTTACTGGTGTTTTATACCACTACAACAATTGAATACGATGGATTTGCTTTACAAGAAAAATGGTGAAGGGCTATTTTGTTTCACTTTGTAATTTACTACACACTATCAAGGTCATTGATGTTTGACATTGAATGAATCAAATTCCATTTTAGTTGAGGAATCGAGTGGTAATATCAGGTTTGGCCTTTGAAATGACAAGTGTTATGATCCCAGTTGATGATGATACTGGACAATTCAGATCCCAGGGTGAGATAAATTTTCATTCTTTTTACTGTGGTATTCAATTACTGAAAGTGCTCACAAGCGGATGCCTATGTGTATTTTTAACAGAAGAACACAGAAAATTATTAGATTAAAACCCACCTCTTGTCCTTCTCACTGCACACGGTATAGGTGTACAAATCAAACTTAAAACTTGCGCAGCATTCCTCCAGTATAGAATCCAAGCTCACAAATAACATTATTATGTGAAGGCTGTTCAATATTGCTCTCCAGAGAGAGAAAAATGTTTTCACTTTCTATTAATGTTCTCTTATCATTATTTTAATTTTACTTGGATGGATTTCATTTTAACAGCATTGAAACCTTCATTTTTTTTAGTTTTATGAATCACAGAAACCCAGTAAGCAGGTACAGCAGGTATTAAGGAAGGCAAATGGAATTTTGGCATTTGTTGCTAAAGAAAGCGAGTATAAAAATACAAAAGAAGGTTGCTGCAACTATGCAAGGCATTAGTGAGACCACACCTGGAGCCCTGTGTACAGTTCTGGTCTCCTTACTTAAGGAGAGATGTCATTGTATTGGAGGCAGTCCAGTGGAGGTTCACCAGGATGATTCCAGAGACGAGAACCTGTCTTAAGACAGACAGAGTAGTTTCGGCCTACATTCTCAGGTGTTCAGAAAGATGAGAAGGGATCTAATTGAGGGATATAAAATGTTCAAGCAGATTGATAAAGTTGACATGGAAAGGATGATTCCTCATGCGGGCAATAGAACAAGAGGTCATAGGTTTAGCATAAGGGGAAGAAGGTTTAAAGAGTTGATGAAAAATTTCTACACTGGAAGGGTCATGAATCTCTGGAATTCACTCCCTGAGAGGGCATTGGGGGGCTGTGACATTGAGCAAATTTGAAGAGGAGATAGAACGATTTTTGAGTTCATAATGGATTCAAGAATTATGGAGAGCAGGTAGGAAACTGAAGTTGCAGCAGAGATAAGATCAACCACAATCGTATCAAACAGCGGGGCTCGAGGAGCTGAATTGTCTTACTCCTCCTAGTACTTAAGTTCATTATCATTTTTGGCTTGGAGCTGTGAACTGTGAGCTGAGAGTGACCTTTGGACTGTGAGCAGCAGCTTATGTGAAAAAAGAAGAAACAATTTGATATTTGTTTCTGAGGCTAGGTCTGGAAGTTAATTGCAGGTCAATTCTTCTTCCAAGAAAACTCGATTGATGTGTCACTAACAAAGAGAAACCAATATTGAACTGTCTTTAAATCAGAAGGATTGTCCCTGCAAAAGCTACAGGACAGAGGTTTGATTGCCAACTGGTTGTCCTCCCATTATCAACTTAATCTAAGTGAAGAGGTCCTCTGTTACAAGTAATAATTAAATATCCCCCCAAAGCCTGCTGAAAGGTATTTGCATAGCTCAGTGTTTTCAGAAACCAAGACAGAAGCTCAGAAATTACTGGAAACGCTCAGCAAGTCTGGCAGCATCTATGGACAGAAGTTAGAATTCACGTTTCCGATCCTGTGACACTTACTTAGAAATAAGGAATCCTGAGGAAGGGTAATCTGACCCAAAATGTTAACTCTGTTTTCTCTCCACAGATGCTGCCAGATCTGCTGGTTTTTTACAGCAACTTCTGTTTTTGTTTCTGATTTACAGCATCTGTAGATTGTTCAGATTTTAGCTTGAAGATACTATCTCATCTGACTGTGAGATTTCAGATGATGGACAAAAACAAAATTTCCGGAAAAGCTCAGCAGGTCTGGAAACGTCTGTGAAGGTAAAAAAGAGGTACGATGTTAGATCTGGTGACCCTTCCTCAGAACTGATCAGAGGAAGGGTCGCCAGATCTGAAATTTTACTTTGTTTCCTTCACAGATGCTGCTGGACCCGCTGAGCTTTTCCAGCAGCTTTGTTTTTGTTCCTGATTTACAGCATCCACAGGGCTTTCCGTTTTAAAGATCATGCAGTCTGGTTAAGTAAACTGGCCAGTTACACTTGATTTATTTTTTTCCCTTTAATATATTCCTTAATTATATCTGTTTGTCTGTCTTTCTGTCTTTGTTAGAATGGGGGCTAGAATCAAAGAAGATGATGTTTAAGTCATGGGCATTCATCAGAATACCTTTTTGCTTAACTTTCTTTTAAAAGATACATATTGTGAATAAATTGTAAAATCTTTTGTTTAAGCTATAAACCTGGTGTCCGGTATTGTTATGCACAAAGTCTGGCACTGACTTTTCAAAAAATCTGATTAGGAAACATTGGGATCAATTTTGAACGTCACCAAATACTTCATATCAATGTGTTACGAACAGAGGCAGGGAAGCTGATTTAATACGGCTGTGACTTCAGGTCATAAAATCAGTAATAACATACTTATATGAAATAAATAAAGACAGTCTATCACAATCTCTTACTAATCAAGTTCACTTTGATTATGACATTAATTTCTCACAGTATTTGTACTTCATAAAGCAACCACATTGATATTGTCTCTAATTCAGATAAGTGGGCAAGTTAAGGGCACTGTGACAGTCAGCCAGTGTTACTCAGAGCAGCGAATGAGAGCTCTGTGACGGGCAATCAGTGTTACCGGGAGGAGGGAGTGAGAGGCCTGTGACAGTCAGTCAGTGATTCTGAGAGGAGCGGGTGAGGGCCCTGAGGTAGTCAGTTAGTGTTACTGAGAGCGGCGGTTGAGGGCCCTGTGATGGGCAGTGTTACTGAGAGGAGGGGGTGAGAGCCCTGTGACAGTCAGTCACTGTTACTGAGAGGAGCGGGTAAGGTCCCTGTGATGGGCAGTGTTACTCAGAGGAACGGGTGAGGGCCCTGTGATGGGCAGTGTTACTGAGAGGAGCAGGTGAGCACCCTGTGACGGGCAGTGTTACTGAGAGGAGCAGGTGAGGGCCCTGTGACGGGCAGTGTTACTGAGAGGAGCGGGTAAGGTCCCTGTGATGGGCAGTGTTACTGAGAGGAACGGGTGAGGGCCCTGTGATGGGCAGTGTTACTGAGAGGAGCAGGTGAGCACCCTGTGACGGGCAGTGTTACTGAGAGGAGCAGGTGAGGGCCCTGTGATGGGCAGTGCTACTGAGAGGAGCAGGTGAGCGCCCTGTGACGGGCAGTGTTACTGAGAGGAGCGGGTAAGGTCCCTGTGATGGGCAGTGTTACTGAGAGGAACGGGTGAGGGCCCTGTGATGGGCAGTGTTACTGAGAGGAGCAGGTGAGCACCCTGTGACGGGCAGTGTTACTGAGAGGAGCAGGTGAGGGGCCTGTGATGGGCAGTGTTACTGAGAGGAGCAGGTGAGCGCCCTGTGACGGGCAGTGTTACTGAGAGGAGCAGGTGAGGGCCCCGTGATGGGCAGTGTTACTGAGAGGAGCAGGTGAGCGCCCTGTGACGGGCAGTGTTACTGAGAAGAGCGGGCAAGGTCCCTGTGATGGGCAGTGTTACTGAGAGGAATGGGTGAGGGCCCTGTGACTGGCAGTGTTACTGAGAGGAGCGGGTGAGGGCACTGTGATGGGCAGTGTAATTGAGAGGAGCGGATGAGGGCACTGTGACAGTCAGTCAGTGTGACCGAGAGGAGGGCATGAGGGCCCTGTCCAGTCAGTCAATGTTACTGAAAGGAGCGGGTGAGGGCCCTGTGACAGGCAGTGTTACTGAGAGGAGGGGGTGAGAGCCCTGTGACAGTCAGTCTGTGTTACCGAGAGGAGCGGGTGAGGGCCCTGTGACAGGCAGTGTTACTGAAAGTAGGGAGTGAGGGCCCTGTCCAGTCAGTCACTGTTACTGAGAGGAGCGGGTGAGAGCCCTGTGACAGTCAGTCAGTGTTACCAAGAGGAGCGGGTGAGGTCCCTGTGACAGGCAGTGTTACTGAGAGGAGGGGGTGAGAGCCCTGTGACAGTCAGTCAGTGTTACCGAGAGGAGTGGGTGAGGTCCCTGTGACAGGCAGTGTGACTGAAAGTAGGGAGTGAGTGCCCTGTCCAGTCAGTCACTGTTACTGAGAGGAGCGGGTGAGAGCACTGTGACAGTCAGTCAGTGTTACCGAGAGGAGCGGGTGAGGGCCCTGTGACAGGCAGTGTTACTGAGAGGAGAGGGTAAGAGCCCTGTGACAGTCAGTCAGTGTTACCGAGAGGAGCGGGTGAAGGCCCTGTGACAGGCAGTGTGACTGAAAGTAGGGAGTGAGGGCCCTGTCCAGTCAGTCACTGTTATTGAGAGGAGCGGGTGAGAGCCCTGTGACAGTCAGTCAGTGTTACCAAGAGGAGCGGGTGAGGTCCTTGTGACAGGCAGTGTTACTGAAAGTAGGGAGTGAGGGCCCTGTCCAGTCAGTCACTGTTACTGAGAGGAGCGGGTGAGAGCCCTGTGACAGGCAGTGTTACTGAGAGGAGGGGGTAAGAGCCCTGTGACAGTCAGTCAGTGTTACCGAGAGGAGTGGGTGAGGTCCCTGTGACAGGCAGTGTTACTGAGAGGAGCGGGTGAGAGCCCTGTGACAGGCAGTGTTACTGAAAGTAGGGAGTGAAGGCCCTGTGACAGGCAGTCAATGTTACTGAGAGGCGCGGGTGAGGGCCCTGTGACAGTCAGTCAATGCAACAGAGGAGCGGGTGAGGGCCCTGTGACAGGCAGTGTTACTGAGAGGAGGGGGTGAGAGCCCTGTGACAGTCAGTCACTGTTACTGAGAGGAGCGGGTGAGAGCCCTGTGACAGGCAGTGTTACTGAAAGAAGCGGGTGAGGGCCCTGTGACAGTCAGTCAATGCAACAGAGGAGCGGGTGAGGGCCCTGTGACAGGCAGTGCTACTGAGAGGAGAGGGTGAGGGCCCTGTGACACAGTCAGTCAGTGTTACCGAGAGGAGCGGGTGAGGGCCCTGTGACAGGCAGTGTTACTGAGAGGAGTGGGTGAGGGCCCTGTGACACAGTCAGTCAGTGTTACCGAGAGGAGCGGGTGAGGGCCCTGTCACACAGTCAGTCAGTTTTACTGAGACGAGCCGGTGATGGCCCAGTGACGGTCAGAGAATGTTATTGAGAGGAGCGGGTGAGATAAGGCTCTCACTGAAAAGCATGCATACGAGCAGAGACCTGAGTGGGAACACTGGTTTGTGTTCCCTCCAATTGAGCAGGCGGATGAATAAATTAAAAGCAAAGATCAGTGTTCTGTTCAGTTAAGGTATGCCTGGAATTAAGCTCTGACCCATGATTGGTGCATCCTACACTACATGTCAAATGCTGAGTGCTCCTGCTGGTCTGCATGACCATGTGTACAGCAGGTGCCTCTTATTGGAGCAACTGGAGCCCAGGGTCTTGAGCAACAAGTGGGAGCATTTCAAAGCATTGGTGAGTCTGACAGGTTTGTTGATAAAAACCGAAAGAACTGCATATGCTGTAAATGACGAACAAAAACAACGTTGCTGGAAAAGCTCAGCAGGCGTGGCAGCATATGTTGGAGGAGAAAACAGAGTTTAGGTTTCCAGTCCGGTGACCCTTCCCCAGAACTGATGGTGGCTGGGAAAACATCGGTTTCTATGCAGAAAATAGGGAGGAGGGTAGTGTAGGGAGTAAACAATAGGATAGAGCCCAAAGAGAGAGAAAGACAGGTGGACAGATAAAGGAGTTGCAAACAATCAGGCTGGGAGGGTGAACAGTTGTGAATGGGGACTGTTCGTCACTAACAACAGGGAATGTGTCGTGGCAGGCTGCGTGGTAACAAAGCCTGGTGTGTGGGGTAGCGGGGGCTGGGATATGGGAGAGTTTAGGCCCTAAAATTACAGACCTCAATATTGAGTCTGGAGGGCTGTCAGGTCCTCAAGTGGAAAATGAGGTGCTGTTCTTTCTGCTTGCGCTGGGCTTCAGTGGAACACTGTAGCAAGCCGGAGACAGAGGTGTTGGCCAGGTTTGTTGACAGTATATGTTTCAGGGTGTTGTTTTGTGATTGAATGCAAGTTTTATCAGGAGAAACTGATAGGCTAAGTGCGTTTTCCATGCAGCAGAGGAGGCTGATCGACGTATACAAAATTATGAGAGGCATAGATTGATTGTGAGAACCAGTAAATGAGTTTAAGTCAGAGGGCATAGATTTCAGGTGAACTGTCAGCTATTTAGAGGGGATCTGAGGCAAGTGTTTTCACCAAAAGTGATACAAACATGTAATATGCTGCCTGGCAAGGTGGAGAAGGCAGGTACGCTTGCAATATTAAAGAAGCAACAGATGAGCATTTAAAGGGCCGGCGTATGGTCGGTAATGACTCAGTGCAGGTAAATGGGATTAGTAGTTTGATGTTTGTTAGTTGGCATTGATGTTGATTAAGTGAGCGTGTTTCTGTACTGCATGACTTTATGAAGCAGGAAAGGAGATATCAGAGGTCCTGGCAAAGATTTTCAAGTCATTTCTGGCCACAGCTAAGGTGCCAGAGGACCGCTAATACTCTCAGCAGAGAGATCTCGGTGTCCATGTACACAGATCCTTGAAAGTTGCCACTCAGGTTGACAGGGCTGTTCAGAAGGCATACAGTGTTTTAGCTTTTATTAGTAGAGGAATCGAGTTCCGGAACCAAGAGGTTATGGTGAAGCTGTACAAAACTCTGGTGCGGCCGCACTTGGAGTACTGTATACAGTTTTGGTCACCGCATTATAGGAAGAATGTGGAAGCTTTGGAAAGGGTGCAGAGGAGATTTACTAGGATGTTGCCTGGTATGGAGGGAAGGTCTTATGAGGAAAGGCTGAGGGAATTGAGGCTGCTTTCATTCGAGAGAAGAAGGTTGAGAGGTGACTTAATTGAAACATATAGGATAATCAGAGGGTTAGATAGGGTGGAAAGGGAGAGCCTTTTTCCTAGGATGGTGACGGCGAGCACGAGCGGGCATAGCTTTAAATTGAGGGGTGAAAGATATAGGACAGTTGTCAGAGGTAGTTTCTTCACTCAGAGAGTAGTAAGGGTATGGAACGCATTGCCTGCAGCGGTAGTACATTCGCCAACTTCAAGTACATTTAAGTCGTCATTGGGCAAGCATATGAACATACATGGAATAGAGTAGGTTAGATGGGCTTCAGATTGGTACGACAGGTCGGCACAACATCGAGGGCCGAAGGGCCTGTTCTGTGCGGTAATGTTCGATGTTCTATAGATGTGTTGTCTTTGGGCTTTGTATTTTGACAAAAGGTTAAGTCATAACATGAGAGCCCACAGTGTTGGAGGTAGCATATTAGCATGGATACAGATTGGTTCATAGGCAAGAAACAGCAATTGGAGATAAAGGGTTCTTTTTCAGTTTGGTGACCCATGACCAGTGGGGTTCTACAGGAATCGGCGGTGGGACTACAACTGTTTACAACATATATTAGTCATTTGAAGGAAGGAGGGTGGATCCTGACAAGTAGTTCAGAGGGGATAGATTTTGAGATGAATTCTAAGTTAAAATGTTTGAGTCAGCGAGTGAGTGATTAAGTCTGGAAGGGTGAGGAACCAAATGGCATGTAAGACAGAAGTGAGTTTGATATGGTTAAATAGAATGTATTTCATTAATGTGGGCAGTGTATAGAATAAGACGGATGAGCTGAGTGTACAGACAGGCATGTGGGAGTATTATATCATAGCTAAAACTGAGGCGTGGTTGAAAGATGGGCATGATTGGCAGCTCATCACTTGTCGTTTTCGGGTATTCAGACCAGATAGAGAGCAGAACAGACAGAAGAGTGGGCCATGTAAAGAAGGTGGGTCACAATATTGAACAAGGAATCAATGAAGAAGGATTATAACTTGGAAGGATCACAAAGCAAAGTTATATGGAAGGAGGCAACAAACATAAAAAGGGCAAGCTTACTGTTGTGTGCTCCTGAACAGTCTGAGAGATACAGGATTGAAATATAATTAAATTTCAGACAAGGGTAAGAATAATAAGGCCGTAATAGGGGACTTTAACTACCCAACCACTCACTGGAATAGTTTAAGTTTGCAAGGTAGGAAGGGAGCAAAATACTTGAGTTGCATTGCATTCGGGGGCGGGGGAGGGGGGAGGGGGGAGGGGGGGGGCGGGGTGTGCACAGTTCTGGACCTAATATTTGGTAGTGAATCCAGGCAGGTCGAAGGCATATCAGTAGGAGGTTTGTCCAAAGCCAAACTCTGTCGTCACGCGGGTGCCAGCAGTCACTTCCCCGAGAGCAGACCCTGCGATGTTGACAATTGCTGGCCAAGATAGAGGCGAGAGAAGCAGTTGCAACAGCTGGCAAATATCCACTCTGACTTTCATGTCAGTAATTGTCACTGTCTAATTCCTCACTTCAAGGTGAGGTGAGATACTCATGAGACCTAAATACTCGCACAAAGGCCTTTTGTTGCACACTAGTGAAACTCATCTCTCACCGTTGAAACCTTTGATGGAAAACTGGATTTTTTTTCTCAAAGCCAAGTATTTCTTTCTAATCTTGTCATAGTTTTTCCAACTGATCCAGCACTGCCCACATCATCCAGAAAGGCTGGGAATATTTAGCCCACTGTTAGCTTCACTGATATTTTTACAGTAAATCCAGGCCATCATGGACTACCAGAACACATGACCAAAAAGTCCCAGCTATATCTCTCTGTTTGTGATGTTTATTAAGGGCTAAACAGGGAAACTGTCTTTGAAGGACTGGACAAAAAAATGTTGGATTCAACAAGTTAACAACATTACTGTTTTGCCTTCATGTAATATACTTGCAGTGCAATCAAATATTTCAGACAGAATCAATTAAAGATCTACTAAGGCAACCTGAACAGGCCTATCCAGTTGTTGATTCAATCAGATTTGGGACCTTTGGCCTTTGACAAACCAAACAATGACCATTATAGAATGGGTTGGTAATTCTTTATTATCTACAAGATTTAGGGACAACAAATTGTCATAGTGGCATAAACTCTATAAATGGAAAGTAGAGTTTTCATTTCTGTCGAGTTTAACAAGGTTTAAGATTGATAGCTTAATCTGTATTAGGCTGACTCTTGAATAACATTACCAAAGAAAGTTTCAACATATTTGCCCCCAAAAAAGTCAGATATTTTGTATATATAAATCCAGGAAATAGTAGAGATGTACAGCAGATTAATCAGCAAGAAAAAATATGTTGATCCTTCATTTTTTTATTCATTTGTGGGATGTGGGCGTCACTGGCTGGCCAGCATTTCTTGCCTATCCCTAGTTTCCCTTGAGAAGGGGGTGGTGAGCTATCTTCTTAAACCATTGCATTCCTCCTGCTATGGGTTGACCCACAATGCTATTTGGGAGGGAATCCCAGGTTTTTGGCCCAGCAACAGTGAAGGAACAGCCCTTTCATTAAGTTATCATCTCTTGCGTTTTCAGCATATAGAATACTGCCAAAAACAGACACAATTTGCCACAGCTTTCCACTTTGCACTCATCAGGACAAATGCAAGAATGCTAAGTTTCAAAGGATCATAATTTATAGCACAGAAGAAAAGGGCTGATCGATTGACAAGGTGACTCTAACTAGTCCAAGTGTTACCGCGCTATTGGGTAATTTTAAAAAAGTGCAGAAATTGGACAAATCACTTGGTTCAGGAGAAAGCACCTGTGAATGTAACTAGGTCGCATCTAGCTCGAACGAATAAGATACATTACAAGATTAACCAATTAAATTGTTTTTTAGTGCAGCTACTGACACACACTTCGGATTCTTTGGTAAGCAATGCCCCAATCACAGAATCACATCTAATGCCATGTGAAACAAAATGTCTGCTAACAAGTAGCTGATCAAATTAAACATGTTCTTTCAGCCATTCACAATAGGCTTGTGCTCACGCTCAATCAGCCTACGCTTGCAAGACCCAAAGGCGGCCAGCGTCAGGACAGCAATCCGAACATTGATAGCCATGTAAAACTCTATGCCGTCAGGTTACGCTCAGAGAAGAAAATAAAACAGAATGTGTGGAAAAGTGGTCACACAAGAATGGAAGCAAGAAAATCCCGACAACACTCTGAAAGGCACAGGCAGGAACCACCATGGGTGGCACTATAAAATCAAGTCAACACAAAGAGGAGACATGAGAGTCATTTGGCAGAAAATATAAAAAACAACAAGCTTTCTCCAAATATCTATCAAGAAGGGCAAACAAGACACCACCACAATTAGGAGTAAGGTGAAAAAGTGGCAGCATTATTACTTTCAGACTTCTGCATACATGCAACAAACCAAAAGAATTTGAAATAACAAGGCAGAGGTTTTGGCGAAATGGCATCAGACCCAGTTCTAGATATTGGTAGTCCTCACACTGACCGGATGAAAAGACAATATAGACATTTTCTAATCAACCTGTTACACACCTCTGGAGCAGGTGAAACTTAAACTTGTTGGTCTAAAGACAGGGACACTATCACTGCACCACAAGGGTCCTGTGAAGACACAATGTAACAAACACACACAAGTAATACCTAGGTGCTACATAATTTGTCGCAAAATGTTAAGAAACAATTAGAAAGATCAGGGAACACTGGCCTCTATTACAAGGGGAACTGAAAAAAGGTGGGAATTCTAGCTGCCCCAATATACAGCAGGGTATAGTTTTGACCTCCTTCCTTCAGGATATGTTTATATTGGAAGCAGTTCAAAAGAACATTCTTTATGTTGATTCTTAGGGTGAGGACTTGACTACGTGGAAAGCCTGAGCAAGTTAGGCCTTAACTCATTGGCGATTAGAAGAATAAGAACTGGTCTTTTTGAAACCCAAGATTCTGAGAGGTCTTAACGGGGTAGATGCCGAAAGGATTCCAGGACTAGGCATACTGTTTAAAATTAAGGGGTCTCCTATGTAAAATAGGATGAAAAGAAAATGTTCTCAGTCATCAGTTTGGAATTCTCTGGCCCAGCTCGCAGTGGAGGCCAGGTTCCTGACTAATTCCAGGTTGCCTAACAGATTTTAGAGTTCTGGAGTTGAGGGCTATGGAAGGCAGGCAGGAAAGTGGAGTTAAGGCCCAATCAGATCAGCCATAACACTGAAAAATTCAGCAGGGTCAAGGGATAAATGGCTTACTCCTATTTCTAAGATCGATTTGGGCTTTGACTGAAGTGCCATTAAAAATCACCGATTCAATATTTGCAGTGGTGACTAGAGAAAATGTTTAAGTAAAAATGTGACTTTATATTTAAGATATTGAAGTTGCACATGGATTTGCAAGGCTATATCAAGGTTCTTAAATCTTGAGAGGAAGCAATTCACTTTGTCACTTTGGTTCCCTGCAAGCATTATCCACAATTCGCCCCACTCCATTTTCCCTTCTCTACAACTCTACACTTTTTTCAGCTTTGTGTAAATAAATTCCTTAATGGAACTTGCTACAGACTGTGCTTCTAATAGTCTAACCCTGCCACCTACAGAGACTTTCGAGTCGGTGTATGAGAACTGTTGAGTATGTGTGTCTTTATTTCTGTGCAGCCATTTAAATTATAACATTTATTCTACCTTGTTTCTGTGTCAGTTCTCACGACACATGCTGAATTTCGTCTGCCACACTAGATTTTGCATCTGGTATAAAGTATTTCGTTCCTCATTCCATCTTACAGGAAAGATGTGAATTAATGGATGGATCCCAAAGCAAGAAATCAAGGTTGATTCTTACAATGAGTTTCAGAGACAGTAGGAACTGCAGATGCTGGAGAATCTGAGGTGACAAGGTGTACAGCTGGATGAACACAGCAGGACAAGCAGCATCAGAGGAGCAGAAAAGCTCATGTTTCAGGCCGAAACCAATCAGAAGAATGGTCTAGGCCCAAAACATCAGCCCTCCTGCTCCTCTGATGCTGCTTGGTCTGCTGTGTTCATCACCTCTACACCTTGTTATCTCTCTTTTTTCTAAGAAGTGCTGATTTGTCGGAGCAATTTCTGGTTGTGAGGCTTTAATGTCTCTGAAAAAGATTCATGAGGGACCCTTAATGGAAAATAAATATCAGAGATTTATTGGGTTGGGCAAATTCCCTCAAGAATAATGCCAACTGCATGGACACGATTCCCATTCCAACTGAGGTAGATCTGGAATCTGCCTCCTCAGTCTGTCCCTAAAAGTGAAAGGGAATAGCAAACTACTGCTGGTTAAAAATAAGATTGTCAAGAAAATTGCTCAGGATCAAGCATCTGCAGATAATGAGCTTAAAACTTGCCTTAAAGCAATCCACACATCAATGATTGGAAGAACGAAATGAAAGAAAACAGATAGAGGAGGCTCTTGGTTCCAGAATCAAACAGAAACTGATGAAAGGCTTGGAAGGAATGGCTAGCTAAAGCAACGGTCTGCTACTATCAAAAACACTGCACTTTTAAGAAGCTACTAAGCCAGAATTAGGTTATTTTTAAACACACAATTAGTCTTCAACCCTTATTTCCCAAATATTGAGTGGGCAGTGCCGTGGATAAGTGGTGAGTTGTGCTGCCTCACAGCGCCAGGGACCTGGGTTCGATTCCCCACTTCGGCAGCCGTCTGTGTGGAGTTCGCACGTTCTCCCCATGTCTGCGTGGGTTTCCTCTGAGTGCTGCGGTTTCGTCCCACAGTCCTAAGGCATGCAGGTAAGGTGGATTAGCTGTGGGATGTGCAGGATGACAGGCATAATGTAGGGGGATAAATCTGGATAGGCTGCTCTTTGGAGGTTCGGCGTGGACTCGATGGAGCAAATGGTCTGCTTCCACACTAAGGATTCTATGACTGCTGCATGAACTGAGCTCTACCTTGAACGTAATATTCAGTCATACATTTGATCTACTGCTTTGCTCTGTGCCATGGTTCGCACACTGTGAAAACTGTATGAAATGCAATGCAAATGCAACACAAATGCTTTTCACAGTGTGTTAAACTCCAGAGACATTAAATTCAAATAAACAAAATCTCTCTCTCGCTCAACAGGCATCTACATGAAGGAAACAACCCCTGCACAAGAACTCAGGCTTTAATCAGCTAATAACCATGATATGTAACACCTTACTCCTCCCCCATGTTTATGCATCAATTTGTTAATTCCATAAAAACAACATGCTTGGTTCTTGCAGAGAGATACAACCCCACTTCACAGTCATTCTGCCTTTGGGTACAAATTTCACTCAAAAATTAATTCAGCATCTTTTTCGTTTATCCTGAAACTGCAATAAAAGCCAAAAACATCCTCTTTGACAATTCCCCTTTTTAACATGATAACAAGACCTTATTCTACTAATTCAAAAATTGTTGCCATAGAGAGGCCAAGGGCAGGAGGTCAGGAAATGAAATGTCAGTTCAATCAATCCAGGTACCTGACAGCAAATGGATGCTCGTATAAGCATCATCCACTCTCTGGTCCAACTTTACAATGCTGTGAATAAGGCACTCTTGTTAATCCATACTATATGGATTTCTTTCACTAAATTAGCAGTGGAAATTAGGCCACAGTAAAAGGTCAGCAAAACTAATTACAAACTCTCAGGCATATGAATAATTCATGCAGTCGATGGTCAATTGCTACTAAGTTCCAGAAAATTGAGAAAACTCCCATAAATTGTGGCCCCAATTGTTTGGCTGGAAACCATGGCCAGAACAGGTTTCTTGCATTTCTCCACAGTAAATACTACTTCAAAACAATTAGAACAATGATAAATGGAACACACATGTATTCGATCAATGTATTTAAAACTGGTGAATAACTATCCTCCTCAATTAAAAGCTGGATAGGTTTATGGGGTTTAAAGCAGAGTCTATTTAAGAATGACCACTGTATTTACTTTCAGCTGTTCAAATATATAAGAGAATCATTACATGTTTAATTTCTCAATTTAAACAAAGACATGGCACTCCACAGCAGGATATGCTCTCTGTAAATTGTGACAGGCATCTCTGGTAATTAACTAAAACACAAATCAACTATTCCACTGACTTTTCCCAACATTTGAACACACTTTGTAGTTCTCTATAAACTTAACATAAATGTACTTTGACTTTTACTGCTGTTGTATGTTCATAAAATTCCATTATGCGTGGCACTAACACAGTTTTCAACCTGCTTAGAAACGGATCAACAACACATTGAAGTATGTAAGAGAATGTGTGCTGTGGTATTAACCACTGCATCAACAGAAATTAAACGCAAAGTGAATAACATGGAATGAAGAACTAAATATTAGGCCATTAGATAAAATCATGTTTTTCTTACTATACCTGTTCAATTTTTCTTAGCAACTCCTGCAAGCTGAAGTTCAGGCCATTCATCATTATGTCTCACCTTGACACAGCCGACATCTTTCTGCAATAGGTTGTCCCATTACTGCTGTTGTGCTGCAGTTTTACATCTTCAAGAAGATTACCTCCTGTTTTAACCTGTCCTCATGTTTCTCTTACACACTAAATCCATCAGATTGTGGTTTACATATTAGCAGTTTCACACATCCATCAATTCAAAAGAACTCGTCCAAAGATACCCAGATCCAGGGTGCTCAGTAGTCTTTTGCGGCTTTCAGCCATCTTCCATTGTGCTTTCTTCGTCCCAGGCAGTTCTCACCCTAAAGTTCAGTCAAAGACTTTGCTAGTTCTCGCTTCTTCCAACAGCCCAGCTGTTTTTCCTTTAACGTACCCAATTTTGGGGTCCGTCTGAATCAAACAGTTGGTCTAAACCGCTGGCAATTTGGAAGTCAAAAATAACTGACCGATCGTCACATAAGAAATTTTTAAAAAGGACTTTCTGCGCAAAGGTAAGAAAACCAATCCTCGAAGGGAGTCTATTGTAAACATATAACCAAACAGTGACATCAAATGGGACTTCAGTCCCCAGGGCAAGGAAGACCACAGCAAAATACCAGACCACTCCCAATGATCTGTAAATTAATGTGTTCATGTAAAAGTCCCTCAGATTTATTACCATCTTTGCTACAGGCTGAGAGTTCAGAGATCTGTGCCCATCAGTTCCACTGTGCTTCTCTACCTCATACTACAGATCACTGCACTGCCTAGTTGAGTTGATACAATGTAGCCCTGGAACTATTTTGTTACAAATCAATAAGGCACTTTCATCACAACAGGAGCAGATTCAATGCTGTCAGTTATTTCAATGCCCTCTCATTTTTGAATGGTTTTTTGTTACTTCATTATTATGTGTTACTGCTTTAGTGCATCAGCAGCCAGGTAACCAACAAATTCTCTGATGTATCACTGGCAATTATGGACTTTGGACCAGGTTCATTAATGCTTTGATTTTTCTCTCTCCTTCTACTTTCAGGAATCCCAGTGTTTCTTTGCCTTCCAACTGACCTACCAGTGTTCAAGGATATTGTTTTCCATACAGCAAGATATTATTTTCAGAATTATACCCCCAAAATATAATCTAGCAATTTAACACAAGAAATTCAACTGGCATACGCCAGCGAGAGTTATCACATTCGTAACCCTTATGACAATTGTTTGTAGATTCTCCACATCCTCTCAGCATTGTCTGGCCAATACTTTCCTCCATTTACTGTGTTAACAGCAAAGTCACAAAGTGAAATTATATTCTATTTGTGTCAAATTTCAGAAGTACAATGGATTCAATGGTAAAGAAATACTAACTCAAATACAGCAGCTATAGATAATCAGATTAACCTTCCAACCAAAGCAGAGCAACAACCAAACGACAGACTGCCAAACTATACACCCAAAACAACAGCAAATTCAAAATAAGAAAAGCCATGATTAAACTGCTCTCATGAGAATGCACTTGATAACTGCACTCGGATACAGGGAAAAATACCAAGCCCGGAGGAAAAGCGCAGCATACCCATAAGGTAAACTCAGGTTGCTGAAGGCATGCTTCACAAGAAATAAATTAAAGAAATTTTGGCTTTGCTGCTGGCAAACACAGCAAATGGCTGGTGAAAACAAATGAGACGTTTCTGAGGGAAGGCTCAACTTCAAAAACATGTGCTCTAAAGAATCAACATGACAAAACAAAATCAGAAAATCAGATGACACCAAAAACAGAACTTGCTGGCAAAGCTCAGCAGGTCTGGCAGCATCTGTGAACAAAAATCAGAGTTCACGTTTTGGGTCGGGTGACCCCTCCTCAGAACACAACCCTCTTGTTTGTCCGTTTCTATGCATAATGCAAAATGTAAAACAGTTGTCTAATTGCAAAGATTTTCATCATGTTTTAGTATTTCAGCCAGAACATACAGCTTATTAGATGATTAAATTGGTCTTTCATGACAAGCCTGCTCATAAAGTTGTGTCTAAACTGCAGTGGGTAATCACTTCGGCAATGCTGGATGTGTCAAAATGCTGCTTGGCCTTCGGTGTCCATCCAGCTCCACACTCTCGGATTCTGCAGCATCTGCAGTTCCCATTATCACTGATACAATTTTGTGACTTACCCATTTTCAAACCAAATATTTCAGAAGATATTCTAGACAATAGAAGAAATCTGTTAAATTACTTTATGTTGAATCTTTCAGGGTAATACTAAGAGTATGTTTTTGCATGTTACAGTTTTCAAATCAGATGCACAGCAACAGGATGCCTCCAAGTATTTCTAAACAAGACAGATGTGATTTTTTGTGGTGGCACAGAAGCAGAACAGTTGTTGCCAGTCTCCAAAAGTCTATTACTTTAGCATATCAGAGTCTCTGGGGTAATCTCACAGCATACTCATGACAAGATCACTCTCAAAGCCACACACAAATCAAATCTAATTCTAGACGGATTCTTCTCTTTACTTCTATTTATTTTAAAGCAAACATTTGTACAGGAAAGAATTTTACAATCAGACTGTTTGAATCAACTGCTTTAGAAAAAGGCCGACAACAAACACACAGCACGCAGTTCTGGGCAAATTATTGAGGGTCTGTCTACCAGTCCTAACTATTTCTTCATGAGGACCATAAATCTTTTTGAATCCTTATATTTCCTTGTCGACCTTGTCAGCATTTCATGATAAAGTACATATAAATGCTTAAAACAAGTCAAAATCCTGGAATTCCCTCCCTAATGTCATCGCGAGAGTAGCTATATCACATGGCATGCAGCGGGTTAAGAAAGCAACTCACCACCACTTTCTCAAGGGCAACTCAAGACAGGCAGTGATGTCCATATCGCAAAAGTGAATAAAAATTGTATGTTGAAATAAAGATACACAATAGTAAGTCTCACCTCAGGTGAGGAAACTACTGGAAGCAATTCTGTGGGACAGAATCAATCCACACTTGGAAAGGCAGGGCAGTCACGGTTTTATTGAGGGGAGGCCATGTCTGAATAACTTGATTGCATTTTTTGAAGAAGTAACCAGGTGTGTACAAGAGGGGATTACATTTGACATAATCTACTTGGACTTCAGCAAGGCTTTTGTCAATGTCCCACATGGGAGACTAATAGTGAATAGCCCAAGGGATCTGACGAAATTTGGCTACTCGGATCCAGAATTGGTCGAATGTCAAAGCACAGAGGTTGATGATTGCTTGGTGTTTTGGTGATTGGAATTCTGTGTTCAGCGCAGGGATCAATGTTGGACTTATTGCTGTTTGTGTTATTTATAAACGATTTAGATATCTACATAGCAAGGCGGATCAGTTAGTTTGCAGATGGTGCAAAAATTGGTGGAGTAGTCATTCATGAGGAGGTTAGCTTTAGATTACAGGAGAATATAGATAGGCTAATCAGCAGCAAATGGAATTCAATCTGGATACACGTGAGAGAATGCACTTCAGCAGGACAAATAAGGAATAGGAATATATGATGAAAGGTGGAAGCACTGAGGATCCCAGGGATTTTGATATACATGTACACCAGTCCCTTAAGGTATCAGGTCGGGTAGATAAAGTAATGAAGAAGGCATAAGGGACACTTACCTTTACTAACTAAGGCATTGAGTTTAAGAGTAGGGTGGTTATGCTGGAACTATGCAAAACATTGTTTAGGACACAGCTAGCGTAATGGGCACAGGTCTGGAATCCACGGTGAAGGGTTGGTGGGGATGTCACTGCACTGGAGAAGGTGCAGGGGAGATTTATCAGGTGCTGTCCAAGGTGAAGAGTTTTTGAAATGAAGGAAGAATGAACAGTCTAAAGTTGTTTTCCATACAACAGAACAGATGAAGGGAGAATATGATTGAAATGTATAAAATTATGAGAGGCACAAACAGAAAGAAACTTTTCGCTTTGGTGCAGGGATCAATGACTGGTCACGTAGATTTAAGGTAAGGGGCAAGAGATTCAGAAGGGATGAGAGGAAAAATGTTTTTACCAAGAGGGTGTAGGAATCTGGAACTCACTGCCAGTAAGGGTGGCTGAGGCAGAAACCCTCGTAAGATTTACGAAATAAAAGGGGATACTTGCTATGCCAAGGCATACAAGGCAAATGGTACAAATGCCGTAAAATGGAATTAGAATAGTTAGGTGGCTGTTTTTCACAGGCACAGTGCCAAAGGTTCCTTTCCTGAGCTAGAGGCCTCTATGAGACAATAACCAATTCATAAGCATAATAGGTAGTTCATAATATCAATAACTTTGGTTAAAGATATTGGCTGAGAAATTCAAATTCGATTGCCTAACATGACCATTTCTGGGAAATAGCTCAGAATGACTCCCAAAGTGAGCAGTGAATAAAGAAAAGGATTTAATCTAATTACCATTAGATACTGTTTCAACAAATCTCCTGTGCTGTGTTAAAAACCTGCCTGCCCTGCCCAAAATCCAGAAGCCTGCCTGCCTGGGTCGACCCATTGTCTCAGCCTGTTCCTGCCCCACCGAACTCATCTACACCTATCTGGACTCCATTTTCTCCCCCTTGGTCCAGGAACTCCCCACCTACGTCCGTGACACCACCCACGCCCTCCACCTCCTCCAGAACTTCCAATCCCCTGGCCCCCAACACCTCATTTTCACCATGGACGTCCAGTCCCTACACACCTGTATTCCGCATGCAGATGGCCTCAAAACCCTCCACTTCTTCCTGTCCCGCAGGCCTGACCAGTCCCCCTCCACCGACAGCCTCATCCGCCTAGCCAAACTCGTCCCCACCCTCAACAACTTCTCTTTCGATTCCTCCGACTTCGTACAGACAAAGGAGGTGGCCATGGGTACCCGCATGGGCTCAAGCTATGCCTGCCTCTTTGTAGGTGACATGGAACAGTCCCTCGTCCGCACCTACACAGGCCCCAAACCCCACCTCTTCCTCTGTTACATTGATGATTGTATCGGCGCCGCCACTTGCTCCCCAGAGCAGCTCGAACAGTTCATCCACTTCACCAACACCTTCCACCCCAACCTCAAGTTCACCTGGGCCATCTCCAACACATCCCTCACCTTGCTGGACCTCTCAGTCTCCATCTCAGGTAACCAGCTAGAAACTGATGTCCATTTCAAGCCCACCGACTCCCACAGCTCCCTAGAATACACCTCCTCCCACCCACCCTCCTGCAAAAATTCTATCCCCTATTCCCAATTCCTCCACCTCTGCCGCATCTGCTCCCAGGATGAGGCATTCCACTCCCGCACACCCCAGATGTGCACGTTCTTCAAGGACCGCAACGTTCCCCCCGCAGTTGTCGAGAACGCCCTTGACCGCGTCGCCTGCATTTCCTGCAACACGTCCCTCACACCCCGCCCCCGCCACAAGAGGATCCCCCTCGTTCTCACACACCACCCCACCAACCTCCGGATACAACGCAGCATCCTCCGACACTTCCGCCATCTACAATCCAACCCCACCACCCAAGACATTTTTCCATCCCCACCCTTGTCTGCCTTCTGGAGAGACCTCTCTCTCCGTGACTCCCTTGTCCGCTCCACAGTCCCTCCAACCCCACCACACCCGGCACCTTCCCCTGCAACCGCACGAAGTGCTACACTTGCCCCCATACCTCCTCCCTCACCCCCATCCCAGGCCCCAAGATGACCTTCCATATTTAGCAGATGTTCACCTGCACATCTGCCGATGTGGTATACTGTATCCATTGTACCCGGTGTGGCTTCCTCTACATTGGGGAACCAAGCGGAGGCTTGGGGACCGCTTTGCAGAACACCTCCGCTCGGTTCGCAATAAACAACTGCACCTCCCATTCGCAAACCATTTCCACTCCCCCTCCCATTCTTTAGATGACATGTCCATCATGGGCCTCCTGCAGTGCCACAATGATGCCACCTGAAGGTTGCAGGAACAGCAACTCATATTCCGCTTGGGAACCCTGCTGCCCAATGGTATCAATGTGGACTTCGCAAGCTTCAAAATCTCCCCTTCTCCCAATGCATCCCAAAACCAGCCCAGTTCTTCCCCTCTCCACAGTGCATCCCAAAACCAGCCCAACTTGTCTCCGCTTCCCTAACCCGTTCTTCCTCTCACCCATCCCTTCCTCCCACATCAAGCAGCACCTCCATTTCCGACCTACTCCCTCATCCCGCCTTCTCGACCTCTCCGTCTTCTCTGAACTGACCTACCACCTCCCTACCTCCCCACCTATACTCTCCTCTCCACCTATCATCTTTTCTCTCCATCTTCAGTCCGCCTCCCCCTCTCTCCCTATTTATTTCAGAACCCTCACCCCATCCCCCTCTCTGATGAAGGGTCTGGGCCCGAAACGTCAGCTTTTGTGCTCCTGAGATGCTGCTTGGCCTGCTCTGCTCATCCAGCTTCACACTTTGTTATCTTGAATTATCCATGTAATGGATTATAAAGTAATTTGAATGAAAGATAGAGCATAACCCAGGAATATGGGTATAAATTACATAGTTGAGATTATGTTACGAATACTGAGATTTATAAAGCTTTCCCTGGACAAAGAATTCACTGAGCATGTTGGTCACAAATCTGTAAATATTTTTAAGCCACTCAACTCAGAATCACACTGTGTGCTGAACTAAATCTTTTCACATTTTTGACACACGCAATGCAATTCATCAAAAGATATTGCTTTCAGCAGAAACACACATGGCTGTAAAAATTGCACAGCTCTTCATAAAAGTCAGTCAACTCACTATATCTCCTTGAACATAATGAAAACTTGACTGAAATCATCTGTATTACACAAGAGCTAATTAGAAGCCGAACTCTGGCAGCTCCTGTTCATATGACAGCACCACACAATTAATAAAACAGCTCCACAAAGTGTTCACTGTCAAAAGACCGAGATTAGTACTGAATGGCCCGGGTAACTGGAGGTCGAGTCCAGAATTTTAACTCATTGTACGAGTCAAGGTTGCGCTTGGTTATATAAATTAATGTTATGATTGGAACAGCGTAGTTTCTCTAACTGTGTGTGACTGAAATTAATCAGAGCTAACATTTCAGGTCCAGTGACTGTTCCTCAGAACTGGGCCCGAAACTGGGCAATAACCGGCTCATTGTTGCTCATTTTGGGATCCATCAGGGCCAACGTAGCTTCTAACTTTCATACAATTTTGGTCCAAACACAGACAAAAGAATGGTTTTCCAAGGCTGACAGAAAAGTAACTCACCTTGACATCAAGAAGCCTTCCGAAAACTGAAGTCCATGGGAATCAGGTGGGAAATGGTCTTGAAGATATAGACAGCAAAAGGCAGGATGGTTGTGGTTGCTGGAGATCAATCAGCTCAGTACCAGGTCATCGCTGCAAAGTTCCTCAGTCTGACCAGCTTCAGCTGCTTTATCAATGAACGTAACTCCTTCACAAAGTCAGAAGTGGGTATAGGCACTGATTACTGCAGTCCATGTCCATATGCAGCAAGGCCTGGGCAAAGTTCAGGCTAGGGCTGACAAGTGGTAAGAATTATGCATTACAAAAAAATGTCAGGCAATGACAATCTCCAGGAAGGGAGAATCTAAATCTCTTTACTTGACAAAAACTTGACAAAGTTGCTAGAAAAGATCAACAGGCCTGACAGCATCTGTGAAGAGAAATTGGAATTAACATCTCAGGTCCGGTGACCCTTCCTGAGATATATATTCGAAAGTGCTGAATTTAGAGGCCAACAGAGACAAAGCAAGGTAGTTCTTTCAGGAGCCAGTACAGACAGGCTGGGACAAATGGCCACCTTCTATACTGTCAAATTCTATGATTCCTCAGTTCAGAAATATTAGAATTTGATTGTGATGCAGGATAATGGAGGCGAAGTTGATCACCAAAAAAAAATTGCTGGTGGCAATTTCATTTGCAGTTCTGAAAGATAAATACTTGCAATTCCAAGAAATAAATCACAGAAGACACGGACTTACCTACTACAATGGAATATGTCAACGTGACAACTGATAAATGTAACAGCTCTTCTCCCTCCCAGCAATTTACACCTTTTTGATGATTTCTGTAATAATCAGCAGTTTCTACATAACTTGCTCAAAGACTCCAAAATAATACTTGCTTTAATCTAAATTCTACAAGCTAGTATTTGGAGCAAAAAAATACAAATATTTACAAACAATACTGTCACGTGCTGTTGGTAGCTGCGCACTGTTAAAGGTCAGGCCATTAGGTAATTTCGTTACCATATAAACTCGCTCCTGATTTTATAGATAACACAATCTCTTCAAGGCAAGCCTGACCAAATATTATTAAATGGTCCTGCTAATATTGCAGCTTCATGATTGTTTATTTTGAAGATTACTGAACTGATACAATGGGTCAGAATAAATTTCTACTCAGGCAATTGTAAAAATTCACTTTTTCACAGGAACTGAGAATATCTTGGCAATAGGGAGAATAACATGTTCATTCTAATTTTCTCTTTCTCAGGCTCCTGGGCCTGTTTCTTTCTATTTCAGGCAATATGCAATTGGAGGGAATTCATTAAGGGATTGGTTCACGATCTCAACACCAAATGGCATCAAAGGGTGGCATTTAGAACAAGAATACAGGTAGTGTTTTGTGTTTTGCAACGATGTTGCCAATAGGATTTTAACAGAAGAGCATGCTTGGATGCCATCACAAAATATACATACATAGTTCTTACTTTAAGCAAACAATTTATACCTGAAGGTGTTTCCAAAGTTCTCACCTTCTGCTTCATATTATCGAGTTGGCAGGAATCCTAGAACTAATGAGGCACTTCAACCTGGGGACAGCTATATTGTCAATTGACACCAGAGTCATAGAATCATACAGCAACGGAGTAGAACTGTACCTGCACCTACCAATTCCTCTGGCAGTTCATTCCACAAGCGAACTACCCTCTGTGCAAAAAAGTTGCCCTTCAGGTCACGTTTAAATCTTTCTCCATTTATTTTAAAAATGTGTGCTCTAGTTTTGAACTCCCCTACCCTAGAGAAAAGACCTTTGCTATTCATCTTATCGGTACCCCTCATGATTTTATAAACCTGTATAATGTCACCCATCAACCTCCTAAAGCTCTAGTGACAAAGGTCACAGCCTATCCAGCGTATCAGTATAGCTCAAATTCTCCAGTCCCAACAACATCCTGCTATGTTTCCCGAACCCTCTCCAATTTAATCACATCCTTCCTATAGCAAGGCAATCGGAACAATACTCAAAAAGTGACCACCTACCAACTCCGAGAACTCAATGGTCTGATCAATGAAGGCAAGCGTGTTAAATGCCTTCTTAACCACCTCGTCCAACTTGCAAAGGATTATGTAACATCAATCCTTTGGTCTCTCAGTTTTACAACTCCATCCACAGTTCTATTAACTGCAAAAGTCCTGCCCTTATTTGGTTTACCAAAATGCAATACCTCGCATTTATCCAAATTAAACTCCATCTGTCACCCCTCAGCCCAATGGCCAATTGTTCAAGATCCCACTATAATTTTAGACACCTCCTAAATGCTCATCCAAACTGATCATTTAATTTCAGCAACATTCAAAAAATTATGAAAGAATATTGTCATCTATCAAGTTGCCTTTTTAACAAAGTTGTGAAGTGAGGGCCTTGAGAGTAGTTGGAGGTTTGGAAGGTGCCAAGGATTTTTGGTGAATTTCTGCTGTGCATCTTTTAGACAATGCATGCTGCTGCTACTGAGCATCAATGGTTGGAGAAAGTGGGTGTTTGTGGATGTGATGCCAATCAAATGGACTTTTTTGTCCTGGATGGCATCAAGCTTCTTGAGTGTTGTTTGAGCTGCATCCATCCAGACAAGTGGGAAGCATCCCATCACACTCCTGACTTGTGCCGTGTACAAGGTGGACAGGCTTTCATAAGTTAGGTGGCGAGTTACTTGCCGCAGTATTCCTAGCCTCTGACCTGCTCTTGTAGCCACTATGTTTACGTGGCGAGTTCAGCTGCATTTCCAGTCAATGGTAACCCTAAGGATGGTGAGACAGGGGGATTCCATGACACCACTGAATGTCATGGGCTGGAGATTCGGTTGTCTCTTATTGGAGATGGTCACGGCCTGGGGTTTGTGTGGTATGAATGTTACTTGTAGCTTCTCCGGCCAAGCCATTTGTACATTTGGGATGTTAGATTCTTAGCTCGGGAGAACGGTTGTTTCATGTTTGAAATGTATACTCAGCAGTAGACGAATCTGTAGCTACCTTTGCTTCCTTGATAAATTGTTGTTTTCCAATTTGCTTTTTCCACTAGGCACTGTCTTCCAACATGATGAGAGACAACGGGAGAGAAAGCGTTCCAGCTCTTGTCATGAATGAATCTTTTTTCTCTTTTTCTGCTCTCTTCTCAATAACAGCTGTTGAAATATAGTTTAGTGGGAATTTCAGAGTTTAGCTGCACTATCTTTCCAAGCTGGCTGACTGGCAGTTGAGCTCTCCATTCAGAATGTGTAAAAGTACCATATATGTGTGAACTACAACAGGAAACGTGAGTTTCTTGATGCTGATTCAGTTGCCTGTTTCAATGACTACAGATGAAATCATGATTTAAATGCAGATTAATTTATTCATTCATTCCACATAGGTTGCCCGAAGCTTGCTGCAGTCCATAGTCAGAAGACAACAGCCATCATTTTAGGTCCATGCTTTTGTCGTTTTGAAAGAAACTTCAGTCCATGCAAGTTTCCGCTATAACAATCAGATAATGGAAATTGAAACAAAATAGTCCATACTTAGACCTATCTGACAGGTTTCCAACTCTAGATCCACACAGCTCCACGGGTCGGAAATTCCACAGGATATCAACTCACAATTTTAGTCATACATGTGGTTTCTGACAATCTGGAGACTGCAAGTTTCTTTGCATTAATTCAGCTCACAGGGCTCATTAGTTCCTCCTCAACCATTTCCCTCAAAGTCACAATGCACACTTGAAACACTTTAAAAGAGGCAGCAATAAATGTTATTTTTTTCTACATCTTTTTGCACTGTCATTCACACTTTCAGTACTGCAGCACTTCTTCCATTTGACAGTTTGTCATTACAAAGTTACTAAGGCTCTCACCCTGACTTTCAACTGACTAAAAGTTAAGACGCCTGAGAAAAGTAATACAGTGAAGTGCTTATTGCAATTATGCTAATGCAGCTCATTAAAATTATTTCTTCCAAATATGATCTGCAACAAATTGTAAGGATGAGACTCGAAGCTGGGTGTAGATGAATGCTTTTGATAGACTGCTTCAATCTTGTCACTATTATAACTCAATCTCACTATTATAACCAGAGATAATGGGAACTGCAGATGCTGGAGAATCCAAGATAACAAAGTGTGAGGCTGGATGAACACAGCAGGCCCAGCAGCGTCTCAGGAGCACAAAAGCTGATGTTTCAGGCCGAGACCCTTCATCAGAGAGAGGGACGGGGAGAGGGTTCTGAAATGAATAGGGACAGAGGCGGAGGCGGAGGCGGACCGAAGATGGATAGAGGAGAAGATAGGTGGAGAGGAGAGTAGAGGTGGGGCAGGTAGAGAGGGCATAGGTCAGTCCGGGGAGGACGGACAGATCATGGAGACGGGATGAGGTCGGTAGGTGGGAAATGGAGGAGTGGCTTGAGGTGGGAGGAGGGGATAGATGGGAGGAAGAACAGGTTAGGGAGGCGGGGACGAGCTAGGCTGGTTTTGAGATGCAGTGGGGGGAGGGGACGAACTGGGCTGGTTTTGGGATGCAGTGGGAGGACGGGAGATTAGAAGCTTGTGAAATCCACATTGATACCATTGGGCTGCAGGGTTCCCAAGCGGAATATGAGTTGCTGTTCCTGCAACCTTCGGGTGGCATCATTGTGGCACTGCAGGAGGCCCATGAGGGACATGTCATCTCAAGAATGGGAGGGGGAGTTAAAATGGTTCGCGACTGGGAGGTGCAGTTGTTTACTGAAAACCGAGCAGAGTGTTCTGCAAAGCGGTCCCCAAGCCTCCGCTTGGTTTCCCCAATTTAGAGGAAGCCACACCGTGTACAGTGGATACAGTGTACAAATTGGCAGATGTGCAGGTGAATATCTGCTTAATATGGAAAGTCATCTTGGGGCCTGGGACAGGGGTGAGGGAGGAGGTGTGGGGGCAAGTGTACCATTTCCAGCGGTTGCAGGGTAAGTTGCCGGGTGTGGTGGGGTTGAAGGGGAGAGTGTGGAGTGGACAAGGGAGTCTCGGAGAGAATGGTCTCTCCGGAAAGCAGACAGGGGTGGGGATGGAAAAATGTCTTGGGTGGTGGGGTTGGTTTGTAGATGGCGGAAGTGTCGGAGGATGATGCGTTGTATCCGAGGCTGGTGGGGTGGTATGTGAAGACGAGGGGGATTCTTTTAGGGCGGTGGTTGCAGGGGCGGGGTGTGAGGGATGTATTGTGGGAAATGCGGGAGACACGGTCAAGGGCGTTCTGGACCACTGCGGGAGGGAAGTTGCAGTCCTCGAAGAATGCGGACATCTTGGATGTGCGGGAGTGGAATGCCTTATCCTGGGAACGATGTGGCGGAGGCGGAGGAATTGGGAATAGGGGATGGAATTTTTGCAGGAGGGTGGGTGGGAGGAGGTGTGTTCTCGGTAGCTGTGGGGGTCGGTGGGCTTGAAATGGACATCAGTTTCTTGCTGGTTGCCTGAGATGGAGACTGAGAGGTCCAGGAAGGAGAGGGATGTGTTGGAGATGGCCCAGGTGAACTTGAGGTTGGGGCGGAAGGTGTTGGTGAAGTGGATGAACTGTTCGAGCTCCTCTGGGGAGCAAGAGGCGGCGCCGATACAGTCATCCATGTAACAGAGGGCCTGTGCAGGTGCGCAAGAGGGATGTTCCATGTCACCTACAAAGAGGCAGGCATAGCTTTGGCCCATGCAGGTACCCATGGCCACCCCCTTTGTCTGTACGAAGTGGGAGGAATCGAAGGAGAAGTTGTTGAGGGTGAGGACGAGTTTAGCTAGGCGGAAGAGGGTGTCAGTGGAGGGGGACTGGTCGGGCCTGTGGGACAGGAACAAGCGGAGGGCCTTGAGGCCATCTGCATGAGGAATGCAGGTGTATAAGGACTGGACGTCCATGGCGACATCCACTATTATAACATTGTTATAAACAACATGGATACAAAGTTCCAAAGCTCTTGTCTTGACTAAATCAAGCTTTGTACAGCTTCATTTACTGTTCAGGTTTCATACACAATTCCTCTAAATCCTTTCACCATCTATATATCGTAATATATATCGTGGCAAATAATTAGTCGCGTGTTATGAAAGTAAAGAGTCAAAATTCATAGTCTCCATGTGCAAGACTCCACAACACAAATAACCCACAATTCTACAATCTGTGAAATATCAGTTGGAATGCAAGCTGATTAAAAAAGCTCAAAGGCAACAGAAATGAGAATTAATGCTATTGGTGAAACTCCAAAGGTTAACATATCACACTGCATGCATCTTTGTATACATGGGAAGGTAATAAATGAGATTTGATTTGACATATTACCGTCACATGTAGACAGACACAGTGAAAAGTATTGTTTTACATGCTAACCAAACTGGGCTGATACGGCATCAGGAAAGCCAGTGCCAGACATGAGACTGCTGAGTGAGAGGCTTTATTTCAGGGGATAACGTTTGGTGTAGGAACCAGAGGAATGGACCTGCACGAGTAACGGACATGGTCAATGTGAGGTCAGGTCGAATGACATATAACGATCAAGTAGATGCAACGTGCCCAGCTCCTCGACAGCCTTTCCAATCGTTCGAGAACATGTGTGTTCGACTTCTCCGTCAAGCATCGAAGATACCTCGGAATCGGAGATGGTCACTGCCTCGACGCCTTTTCCACTTGCAGAATAAAACTGATTTCTCGTGAGATACTCTCGGCGCAAGAGGCAGGCTACTGCACATTACACTCTGCCCGTATCCGAGGCAGGATTAGAGGAACCTGACCCGATGCTAGAACATCCAGAAACCACAAAAGAAAAAGAACCAGCCTGTGTCCTTGAACTCAGAAGGGGAGGAATATATTGAATGTAACGAGGTCAGCCAGATGGACAGCACAGAGTGAGTTTCCTGAATGGGGCTTAATCTAGTCCAGTCAGGAAGCCCTGGCTGATTGATAAGAACTGGAGTGTCAGGGCTCTCCATTTGTAAATAAAAGGTGACTTGGTGACAGGATACCAGCTCTGTGGAGTTATTTCAGGTCCCTCTTAAAAACAAAATTTTTGATCCCTTCCACTGAGACAAATTAAAAATTCTGAGTGAAAACCAAGAGGACTGCGGATGCTGTAAATCAGAAACAAAAGCAGAAGTTGCTGGAAAAGCTCAGCAGGCCTGGCAGCATATGTGAAGGAAAATCAGAGTTACCATTTCAGTGACCTTTCCTTAGTTCTGAACAAGTACATTTGTCAAATGAATGCTGCAAACTCGCAAACAGTGTGGAAGCATGACATGCCCAGCTCCTCGACAGCCTTTCTGATAATTTTGAGCATCTTGCTAAATCTCCTCTACACTCTCTCTAAAGCTTCCACATTTCTCCTATAATGAGGCGACAAAAGCTGAACATAAAAATACAAGTGTGGAGTAACCAGAGTTTCAGAGAGCTGCAGCATAACCTAATGGCTCTTAAAATCAATTCTCCTGTCAATGAAAGCCAACACACCATATGTCTTCTTAAAAACCCTCTCACCTTGGGTAGCAACTTGGTGGGAGCTTTGGATATGGACCCCAAGATCCCTCTGTTCCTCCATACTTCCATTAACCCTGTAATCTACATTCAATTTGAACTTACAAAATAAATCACTTCACACTTTTCTGGTTTGAATTCCATCTGCCAGTTCTTTGCCCAGCTCTGCATCCTGTTGCAACCTACAACAGCCCTCCACACTATCCACAACTCCAACAACCCTTGTGTCATTGGCAAACTTACTGACCCACCCTCCCACTTCCTCTTCCAAATCGTTTATAAAGATTACAATCAGCAGGCGTCCCAGAACAGATTCGTGCAGAACACCACGAGTCACCGAGCTCCAAGCTGAATACTTTCCATCTACTACCAACCTGTCTTCTATCGGGCAGCCAGCTATGTATCCAGACAGGCAAATTTCCCTGAATCTCATGCCTCCTTACTTTCTGAATGAGCCTACCATGTTGAAGCTTATCAAATGTCTTGCTAAACTCCATAGACATCACATCCATGGTCTACCTTCATCGATGTATTTTGTCACATCCTCAAAGAATTCGCTTGTGAGGCCTGACTTACCCCTCTGAAAGCCATGCTATTTCTAATCAAACTGTGCTTTTCCAAATAATCATAAATACAATACTATTCATATTGGGATGGACCCACATCACATGGGCTGCAGTGACTTACTCTCACCTTCTCAAAGGCAATTAGAAATGGACAATGGGCACACTCCATGAATGATTTCAAGGAAAAAAAAACTCCAACATGTCTGTCATTTTTGTTCCACTGACACAGTCATCCTCTTCTTTCCACCCTCTACCCAGTTAGAAATTTTAGGTTGAAGCTCCAAACCAGGACTTGAGCACAAAATGATGGCAATGTTGAGGGAATGCTGCAATGCTGATGTACCTACTCTTGGCATTCTTTCTGAAGCCTGAATTCAATGCAAGTCTGCAATAAAAAAGTTAGCCAGAACGTGTCCATTAAACCATTCTCAATTGCCATTTGGTTCACTAATGCCCGATACAGAAGGAAACCTGGCCTAGGATACATGTGATTCCAGTCTTCGCATTCATAAAATCACAGAATCATATGGTACAGAGCAAACCCTTCAGTCTAGGCCAGGCATCATAGTTTACGCTTAACTGCCTTCTAAGCAATTTGGCATGAGCAATAAACAGTCACCTAGCCAGCAACACAAGGCCCATTTAGAAAAAGTACTGATAATATTGGCTTCCAAGAGTTACTGACATCCACACCATCAAGAAGCTGAAATAACATAAATAGTGATGCAAAAATTGACTCAGCGGCACCTAACTAAGCTCCCTGACAATGAGCAGAGACTCAGAATCTCCAAGCTGGTAACCTCAATGTCATTACTGATCAAAGCAAAGGATGCAGAGGTACATGCTGTTAATCTTAGTTGTGTGTCACTGGTCAAGTTCAAAAAGGGGGCCACAATGATGATTAAGAGCGTCTAAGTTGGCGGTTGGTTGGCTGACTGTCATAAGCCAAGCTCATTATGTGCTGAAGATACAGAATGACTTGATTTAAAATAAATTAATTTTTAAAAATTGTTTTTCCTCATTATAAGTATAGAATAGTTTTAATAGTTCCCTGAAGGGAACATTATAAAGATTGACTTTAGGCTTTATGTTTGTTTTGCTCCTGTCCTACAGGGGTTATGCGTGTAATTTTCATCAAAAACTGCTGCTCTAGGCCGGCCCAGATTGAAATTCTAGCAGGTTGATAGTGGCTTGACCACTCGACCATAAATATAGCATAAAGACCCATTCATTCCTTGGCAGTTTTATTAACTGCAATACTGTTTGTTATTAGAAAGGCTGTCAAAACTCATCCGAAAGAATCATTCAAAGGAAACAGCTGAGAATACAATACTGCAAAGATAATTTTCTCTTCAAGTTGTCAAATCATTTTATTTTTAAGGGTAACTGGTGGACAACTATCGTGGACGAAGAAGAGACACAAAATGCTACAGGTGGGGGTGGAGTAGTGATATCATCAGACTATTAATCCAGACCCACAAGCTAATGTCATTTGGACTTGGCTTCAAATCTCACTATGACAGATGATACAGCATATTTTCTCTCTCCTACTGTCCCCTTAACTCCTCAATACCTTGTACCTAAACATTTGAAATTAATTCCCTTTATACAATTACAGGAATAAAAATAATTTACATTATAGAGATTCAAATATCAAACTTCTAATTAGATATATGTCACAACCAACTCATACCTGACCTGACCAGAATTACAAAACTTTCAATCAATGTTTAAAACAAAACCAGTACGATGACAATAGATCAGAGCTTCAAAATACAAACAGGCCTCTTTTCACTTCTCATTTCAAAATTACTTTATTTTGAAAGAAAAATAGGACTGCTACAGAAAGTATAAACTGCAAATCTCACTGAAAAAATTCTACAAGAAGCCAATGTAATGCTGTACCTGTAAAGAATCAGGGAAATTTCAAAAAGGGACAGACCTCCTAAAAAGACAGACCGAGCGGCTGACTGCATCTCTCTCAGCAGACAGCCACCTTTTTCAGGCATATCTATGTTACCCTCCAGAAATGTATGAAAGAGAGCTTAAAAATTGAATGCAACAATAAGCCTGTCACTGTCAGCAGAAAATGTCCTCGTGTCTGGCCCAGAGTGCTGAGGGACACAGCTTTGATAATAGCGATTTTTAACAGCCCTATCCTACCAGAAAAAAACATAGAATCACCCCTTCTTCCTCCACATGCTGTCAGAGAGTTCAAAAGTAATCACCACAAAGGAATTTTGATCACAAAATCAATATCAAAACTGTCAGCTCAACTATCAAGGTCAACGCGACTGGCCACATCCAATCACAGCTGCTACATCTTTGTACTTGCTCTTCACAAATAATTCAGAGGCTCATCTGCATTTTGCTTTTACTTTTATCAGTTGCACTCATCGCTTACTTTTGTACCTGTGTGTTGTGTTACTACTTCTTCTTGTATCTGGAGTCATACAGTTGCACGGCACTGAAACACACTTTGGTCCAACTTGGGTCATGCCTCCGGATATCCAAAATTAATCCAGTCCCACTTGCCAGCACTTGGTCCATATCCCTCTAAACCCTTCCCGTTCATGCACCCATCCAGATGCCTTTTAAATGCAATTGTACAAGCCACGACCACTTCGTCTGGAAGTTCATTCCACACACACACACCATCCTCTGATTGGAAAGGTTGCCCCCCTTAGGTCCCTTTTAAATCTTTCCCTTCTCACCCTAAACCTGTACCCTCAAGTTTTGGACTCCCTACCCAGGGAATAAAGACCTTGGCTATTCACTCTATCCTTACCCTTCACGATTTTATAAATCTCGATAAAATCATGCCTCAACCTCCGACACTGCAAGGAAATTAGTCCCGCCTATTCAGTTGTTCTGTATTGCTCAAACCCTGCAACCCTGGTAACATCTTGGTAAAGCATTTCTGTACCCTTGTAAGTTCAACAACATCCTTCCTATAGCAGGGAGATCAGAATTGCACACTGTCTTCCAAAAGTGGCCGAACCAATGTTCTGTACAGCCACAACGTGACATCCCAATTCCTATACTCAATACACTGACCGATAAAGGCAGGTGCACAAAACACCTTCTTCACTACCCTGTCTACCTGTGACTCCAACTTCTAGGAACTATGAACCTGCACGCCAAGGTCTCTTTGTTCAGTAATACTCCCCAGTAATTTGATAAACTGCTCTTTATGTTAATTCAAGAAAGCCTGATTAAATTACCTCCACTTAAAACTTATATTCATTTGGCAAAAACCAAAGAGCTGCAGATGCTGAAAATCAGAAACAAAACCAGGAATTGCTGGCAAAACTCAGCAGGTCTGGCAGCATCTGTGGAGGGAAAGCAGAGTTAACACTCTGAACAAGGGTCACCAACCTGAAACATTAAGCCTGTTAGCGATCCACAGATGCTGCTAGACCTGCTGAGTTTTCCCAGCAATTTCTGATTCACGTTCATTTGGATCTGGGAGAAAGGTTTCCAAGGAAGAGATTCTTTCTGAATTAACCTTGGTGCAACCAACGGAGAGAACAGCTGAATAAACAAGGGGAATTGGTTTATCGTCCCTGACTTGGGAAATTAATGATTTGGCGAATCCCTGTCTGCAGCTGCAACAAATTAGGGAATGTCATTCAGAGGCTGTTCTAAAACTTATCACTTCTAAAGAGACGCATCATGCAATCGTCATGAACATTCTATTTAGGCAAAGTGCTTTTAAATTTATTTATAACATCATTTAGATCCCAGCTCCTGGGAAAATATATCCAACACCCAGAAATCCTCTGAACACTGAAGGAAGAATTAGGAAACAACTCTTTTCTCTGCCATGTAACCAAACAACAAATTTCATCATGAAAATCTTCCGCACTGCACTGATTTGCAACAAAAATGTATATTCTTCATGCACTATTTTTACTTCCACAAGACCATAAGACATCGGAGTGAAAGTGAGGCCATTGGGCCCACCGAGTCCACTCTGCCATTTAAGTCATGGCTGATGGGCATTTCAACTTCACTTCCCTGCACTCTCCCCGTAGCCCTTGATTCCTTATGAGATCAAGAATTTATCCATCTCTGGCTTGAAGGCATCTAATATCCCGGCCTCCACTGCACTCCGTGGCAATGCATTCCACAAGCCCACCACTCTCTGGCTGAAGAAATGTCATCTCATTTCCGTTTTAATTTTACCCCCTCTAATTTTAAGGCTGTGCCCACGGGTCCTACTCTCCCCTAACGGAAACAACTTCCCAGCGTCCACTCTTTCTAAGCCATACATTACCTTGTAAGTTTCTATTGGATCTCCCCTCAACCTTCTAAACTCTAATGAATACAATCCCAGGATCCTCAGCCACTAAACCTACCATTCCAGGGATCATCCGTGTGAATCTCCACTGGACACGCTCCAGGGTCAGTATGTCCTTCCTGAGGTGTGGGGCCCAAAATTGGACACAATATTCTAAGTGGGGCCTAACTGGAGCTTTATAAATTCTCAGAAGCACATCACTGCTTTTATATTCCAACCCTCTTGAGATGAACGACAACATCTTTCTTAATCACAGATTCTACCTGCAAGTTAACTTTTAGAGAATCCTGGACCAACACTCCCAGATCCCTTTGTACTTCGGCTTTATGAATTTTCTCACCGTTTAGAAAATAGTCCTATGCCTGTATTCTTTTTTCCAAAGTGCAAGACCTCGCATTTGCTCACGTTGAATTTCATCAGCCATTTCCTGGATCACTCTCCTAAACTGTCGAAATCTTTCTGCAGCCTCCCTGCCTGTCCACCTATCTTCGTATCATCGGCAAACTTCGCCAGAATGCCCCCAGCTCCTTCATCCAGATCATTAATACATAAGGTGAACAGATGTGGCCCCAACACTGTACCCTGCGGGACACCACTTGTCACCAGTTGCCATTCCGAAAAACAGCCTTTTATCCCAACTCTCTGCCTTCTGTCAGACAGCCAATCCCCAATCCAAGCCAGTAGCTCACCTCGAACACCATGGGCCCTCACCTCGCTCAGCGGCCTCCCGTGAAACACCTTATCAAAGGCCTTTTGGAAGTCTAGATAGATAACATCCACTGGGATTCCCTGGTCTAACATACTTGTTACCTCTTCAAAGAATTCTCACAGTTTGTCAGGCATGGCCCCCACTTCCTAAATCCATGCTGACTTGTTCTAATCTGACCCTGCACTTCCAGGAATTTAGAAATCTCGTCCTTAACAATGAATTCCATAATTTTACCAACTACTGAGGTTAGGCTAATTGGCCTGTAATTTTCCATCTTTTGCCTTGATCCTTTCTTAAACAAGGGGGTTACAACAGCAATTTTCCAATCATCTGGGACTTTCCCTGACTCCAGTGACTTTTGAAAGATCACATCCAAAGCCTCTGCTGTTTCCTCAGCCACGTCCCTCAGAACTCTAGGATGTAGCCCATCGGGGCCAGGAGATTTAGCAATTTTTAGACCCTTTAGGTTTTCTAGCACTTTCTCTTTTGAAATGCCTACCATACTCAACTTTGCCCCCTGACTCTCCCTAATTGTTGGCATACTACTCATGTCTTCCACTGTGAAGACTGACGCAAAGTACTTATTGAGTTCTTCAGCTATTCCCTTACCTCCCATTACTAGCCTTCCAGCATCAATTTGGAGTGGCCCACTGTCTACTTTTGCCTCTCGGTTGTTTCTGATGTCTTGAAAGAAACCTTTACTATCATTTCTAATATTACTAGCTAGTCGACCTTCATATTTGATCCTCTCCTTCCTTGTTGCTCTCTTTGTTATCCTCTGTTTGTTTTTGTAGCCTTCCCAATCTTCTGATTTCCCAGTGCTCTTGGCCACTTTATAGGCTGTCTCTTTTTCTTTGATACATTTCCTGGCTTCCTCTGTCAACCATGGCTGTCTAATCCCACCCCGGATAATCTTTCTTTTCTTTCTTTTCTTTGGGATGAACCTCTGTACTATGTCCTCAATTACACCCAGAAACTCCTGCCATTGTTGGTCTACTGTCTTCCCCGCTAGGCTCTCCTTCCAGTCGATTTTTGTCAATTCCTCTCTCGTGCCCCTGTAATTACCTTTATTTAACTGTAACACCATTACATCTGATTTTGCCTTCTCTCTTTCAAACTGCAGATTAAACTCTACCATATTATGATCGCTGCCTCCTAAGTGTTCCCTTACTTTCAGATCTTTTATAAAGTCTGGCTCATTACATAACACTAAGTCCAGAATAGCCTGTTCCCTTGTGGGCTCCATCACAAGTTGTTCCAAAAAATCATTCTGCAATCATTCCATGAATTCCCTTTCTTTGGATCTATCGGCAACATTATTCGTCCAGTGCACCTGCATGTTGACGTCCCCCATGATCACTGTGACCTTGCCTTTCTGACATGCCCTATCTATTTCCAGGTGCATCTTGTGCCCCTGGTCCTGATCACTGTTGGGAGGTCTGTACATAACTCCCATTATACTTTTTTTTAGCCATTGTGGTACCTCAACTCCACCCACATAGACTCCACACCTTCTGACGCTATGCCATTCAGTGCCGTAGATTTAATTTCATTCTTGACTAACAAGGTAACCCCTTCCCCTCTGCCCACCTCCCTGTCTTTTCGATAAGTTGTGAATCCTTGGATGTTGAACTGCCAGTCCTGAACTCCCTGCAACCATGTCTCTAAGATGCCTACCACATCAGAATCATTCAAGAGGATTTGTGCTGTTAATTCATCTACTTTGTTGTGAATACCAACAGCATTTAGATAAAGTGCCTTCATGCTAACTTTCTTATCATTATTAGAGATATTGGAAATCCTAAGATGTCTTAAGCTATCTTTTCTTCTTGCTTTTGCAGAATTCAATAGGTTCCGCTCTGTACTGGGAAAAGAGTTAGTGAAGTGGGAACACATTAAATTATTGAAAAATTCAGCAAGTCTGGCAGCATCTGTGGAGTGAAAGCAAAGTTAACATTTTGGGTCCAGTGACCATTCTTCAGAATTTAGGAACACATGAAACTAACAAAGTGGATATGACCTTTTATTGCATTATTTCTTTGATTCAATTCTATTTACCTGGGTTTGCTAACTCTTCTACTCTTTCCTTATGCTGCAGCTCAGGTAACCTGTGTTACTCTATTGTGGCATTTACCGTGCTGCTAGACATTAATTTATAGGTATCTGCTAGAGAAGAAAGCTGTTTCCTTGTTGATATCAAGATCAACATCAAAACACCAAAAACACAAAACTCAAGAATGGGAAAGTTTTGACAAAATGACTGTCACTAGAAGAAATGTGACCTCACCAATGCGAAGCACAGCATAGCTCAACTGGAATGCAGAGGTCAATGCAAGTTACTGTCAACACCCTGCAAAATGACACCTTATTTCTAAATCTATTTTTCTGTTCAGGTTTCTTGAGTTCTTCAGAAGCTTTCCCCACTTCAAATGAACTAAATCTTGTAGAATTATGCTCCATAACTGCTCGTTAAAGACCATCACCATCAGAAACATGTCTTTGCCTCTTCCAGGGATGCCTAACCTGAAGAAGTTACCCCCCTCCCTCCGGACCAACCTCAGGGAATCTCTCTCCCACTGCAACTCTCTTGTCCCACCTATACTCTCCTCTCCACCTATCTTCTCCTCTATTTATCTTCGGTCTGCCTCCCCATCTCTCCCTATTTATTTCAGAACCCTCTCCCCATCCCCCTCTCTGATGAAGGGTCGAGGTCTGAAACGTCAGCTTTTGTGCTCCTGAGATGCTGCTTGGCCTGCTGTGTTCATCCAGCTCCACACTTTGTTACAGTGACAAAGCATTTAGTTTTAAGGAATATTGCATGTGAGCTGCAAGGCTGTTTAGTTATCATTAAAGCTGTGAGTGGACAGAACAAACTCAACTCAGGTTTTATGAAAAGACAATATGATATCAACTCCAGAATATTCAACTTAGTGATCAACTAAGCTTTTATCACTTCTGTCAGCATCAATCTACATTCAAACGCATTTGCTAACACTAAGTTCAACCTCATATTTACTACTGGCCTTCAGACACGACAAAACACACAGCAATACTTTATACTTTTGCTATCCAATAACTACATTCAAAGTATTTCTCCTAACGGTTTTCAATGTCACTTTGAAAATAGACTAAAATTTTTAAACGCGGCACAATGATAATTTACCATGTCACAAAATATAAATATGCTTCCAATGCTTTTAAACTGGATTCAAACCACACACATAAATGGCTTTAAATTACATTTTGCTGCCAAGGTGAATTAATTTTCTCTGAAAAGAAACAATGACATTTTAAAACCTATACTAACATAATCTACTCATTAATTTGAATATTTAATCATTGCTTGATATGATACAGAACCAGTCAGTATTCTCCTGTATTCTACGACACACACCTCTCCCAAAATATGCACAGACTTATTATCAAACTGCAGCCAGTCAGTTTGTTGCCTTGCGCTTAAGGGCAATATTGCAAAAGAGGGAGTCCTTTTAGATCGAATCTTAACATATATAATGGAAGTTACATTTTCAGTTTGGATTTGGCTTCAGAAAAAGGCAAAACTGTAGTCTACAGACAGCCAATAGCTTTCATTGAAAACTAAACAAAAGTGAACGCTTCACTAAAATTAAATGACTACTTACTTGGTTAGAATATCAATCTACTTTAAAAACAACACTAAATTTAATAGTTGAAATTAATCTAGTTATAACGCTCAATTCATGAAACCAGAATCTAATTCACGCCGTGTGGCGGTGCTCCTGAGATGCTGCTTGGCCTGCTGTGTTCATCCAGCTCCACACTTTGTTATCCTGTAATTCACGCCAGCCTGGAGAATCGCTTTACACATTTTAAACTTTAAAACATGGCAAAACTATCAGGAAATGACCATCCTGCCTGTATTAGTCAGCATCGACCCATTACCAGTTTAACTGTCAGCAAGTCCAGACATCACCAGCTGAAAAGCCGCATACCAAATAAACTAAGCATCTATAATCTATAGTGATAATGGGAACTGCAGATGCTGGGGAATCCAAGATAATAAAATGTGACAAAAGCTCTCTGATGAAGGGTCTAGGCCTGAAACATCAGCTTTTGTGCTCCTGAGATGCTGCTGGGCCTGCTGTGTTCATCCAGCCTCACATTTTATTATCTATAATCTACATATCTCTGGGTACAGCAGAATAGAGAAAATGTGTACTTAATTCAGTATTGCAAGATTGGGTACAAAGAGATCTCCACAACAGACCACACATAATTTTATCCATTGTTATATCTAGTCATTCGAAATAGCAGTGGCTGACAAGAACTCCAAATAGCTCTTTCAGCACCAGCTTTGAACAAATTATATAAAGATGCGACAGCCTCTGATAGGCTCACCTTACGCAGTTTCTGATAAGGTGGAGAGGAAATTGCCATCATTTTCAAACGCTGCAAAAACATTCCAACTTTCTGCAGAGATGTTCTCACTACAGCCATCATTGTGAGTTTGCCTGTCATATAAAAGCATCTTAAAATTTGCATTATAACTAAAGAGCAAAAATCATTTCCTTGTCGTCAATGGACTTGATTTGTTACATTTGAGCATGCTCACTCTGCATCTTCCACAGAAGCCTGAAGAAGCTGGAAGCTTAATGTGCTCAGGGTGAGGTGAAAGGTTGCCACAGAATGGAATTAGCCAGTCACATCCAGTGCATCTGCCAAACGCCACCAAAAAATAAAGACTTACTTACTGCAGCAGCACAACCTTGTGAAACAGATTGTGTGTGTGTGAGAGAGAGAGAGAGAGAGGCAGGAGAAAGACATGGGGGAAAAATACAGACAGATATACACACACAAGACACAAAAACTTCATGCTTTGGGACCCAACTCAAGCTCTAAAAATAATCCAGTGTCAATTATTATTTCCTGGGTAGAAAAGGGCAGCAAATAGAAAGAGACAGAAAAGAACTATCCCCGATCAGGGATAGCATGGGGAACTTGTGCGTGGAGTCTGAGCGGATAGGGGAAGCCCTAAATGAGTTTTTTGCTTTGGTTTTCACAAAGGAAAGGGACCTTGTTGTGAATGAGAACTTTGAGGAGCAGGAAAACAGGCTTGAACAGATCAAGATTGAGGAAGTTGATGTGCTGGAAATTTTGGCAAACATTAAGATTGCTAAGTCCCCAGGGGCAGACCAGATGTATCCGAGGTTGCTCCGGCAAGTGAGAAAGGAGGTTGCTAAGCCGCTGACGAAGATCTTTGCTTCCTCATTCTCCACGGGAGACATACTGCAAGATTAGAGGGAGGCAAATGTTGTTCCTCTTTTCAAGAAAGGGAATAGGGAAATCCCTGGCAACTACAGACCAATCAGTCTTAAGTCTGTGGTCAGCAAGGTTTTGGAAAGAATTCTGAGGGATAGGATTGCTGACTATTTGGAAAAGCATAGCGTGATTAAAGGGAGTCAGCATGGCTTTGTGAGGGGCAGATCATGCCTTACAAATCTTATTGAGTTCTTTGAGGAAGTCACGAGGCAGGTTGACGAGGGTCGAGCAGTGGATGTGGTGTACATGGACTTCAGCAAGTCATTTGATAAGGTTCCCCACGGCAGGCTCATTCATAAAGTCAGGAGGTATGGGATACAGGGTGATTTGGCTGTCTGGATTCAGAATTGGTTGGCTGACAGGAGGCAGAATGGTTGTAGATGGTAAATATTCTGCCTGGAGGTCAGTGCTGAGTGGCATCCCACAGGGCACTGTTCTTGGGCCTCTGCTCTTTGTAGTTTTTATAAATGACTTGGACGAGGAGGTTGAGGCGTGGGTTAGTATGTTTGCTGATGACACAAAGGTTGGAGGTGTCGTTGATAGTATCGAGGGCTATTGCAGGCTTCAGCGAGACATTGACAGAATGCAGAGCTGGGCTGAGAAATGGCAGATGGAGTTCAACCCGGATAAATGCGAATTGATGCATTTTGGAAGGTTGAACTTAAATGCTGAATATAGGATTAAAGGCAGGATTCTCGGCAGTGTGGAAGAACAGCAGATCTTGGTGTTCAAGTGCGTAGCTCCTCTTAAAGTTGCCACCCAGGTGGATAAGGTTGTTAAGAAAGCATATGGTGTTTTGGCTTTCATTAACAGGGAGATCGAGTTTAAGAGCCGCGGGGTTATGCTGCAGCTCTACAAAACCCTGGTGAGACCACACTTGGAACATTGTGTCCAGTTCTGGTTGCCCGATTATAGGAAAGATGTGGAGGCTTTGGAGAGGGTGCAAAGGAGTTTTACCAGTATGCTGCCTGTACTGGAGGGCTTGTCTTAAGAGGAGAGGTTGACTGAGCTCGGACTTTTCTCTCTGGAGAGAAGGAGGAAGAGAGGTGACCTGATCGAGGTGTACAAGGTAATGAGAGGCATGGATAGAGTCGATAGCCAGAGACCTTTCCCCAGGGCAGGATTGACTGCCATGAGGGGCCATAGTTTTAAGGTGTTAGAAGGAAGGTATAGAGGAGACGTCAGAGGGAGGTTCTTCACCCAGAGAGTTGTGAGTGCATGGAATATTAATCTACAGTTCTGGATTACTAGTCCAGTGACACCAGCCTCTCCATCCACTCACTGTATGTAAAGACTACCACCGTGACTGTGCAATGTGTGTTCTGTGCACGGTGAAGAATTCAGGTAAACTTTTCTGACATCAATATTCTGGTAATGTCATGTTAAAAAGCTGGAGGGAATGAAATACACAAATTCGAACTTCATTACACATAGCACTTGATCAAATCCCGGGTTAAATTAAAATGGAAAACAAAGGGTCAGAGCTAGACAACGGTGAATTTTATTTTTAATCACCAATGTCCAAGAACTAAGTGATTTCTCATTTGGCCAAAACACAGAATCTCTGCAGTGTGGAAGCAGGCCCACTCAGTCCACATGGACGCTCCCAAGAGCATCCCACCCAGAACTTTCCCTACCCTATCCCTGTAACCCTGAATTTCCCATGGCTAACCCACCTAACCTGCAAATCCTTGGACTATGGGAGGAAACTGCAGCACCTGGAGGAAACCCATACAGACATGAGGAGAATGTGAAAACTCCACACAAACAATTGCTAAAGGGTGGAAGTGAACCAAAGTCCCTGGCACTATCAGGCAACAGTGCTAACCACTGAGCCATCCCGGCATGAACCAGTTTAATCAGTTGGCACTGTATCGAAACAAATTAGAATTTCAATGAGGCAAAGCATTTTTTAACCTGTTGGCATAACGTTGTATTCTTGAATGCGTGTCATCCTGAGTCAGTTGTGGAGAATGTGTAGAGCTGCAAATAAAATAATATTTGATTGATCTTTGCATATCTTTAACCAAAATATTGGCAATGATACTTTATTATTTTCCTGGGTTTAACAAATATAATTAATAAACTAGCGAAGTGGCATCAGTAAAATCCACTACAAAAGTACAAGTTCAGGAGGAACTTTGCTGGAACTAACTCGCCATCTCATTGTCATCGCAAACCACCATTATTGAAGTGTTGAGGCATTTTCTTTTTATCTAGTGGGGTATATGGAAAAAATTTGCAGCATGTTCGGTGGGTCCGACACTTCGTCACGTCAGCTGTAACACTGCTCCTCAGGAAGAAATGCTGGGATTTTTCTTGTGGTCATCAGATGGAATTTGGATAAACAAAAATTTATTAGACAGTGGCTCAGTGGTTAGCACTGCGGCCTCACGGCACCAGGGACCCAGGTTCGATTCCAGCCTCGGGCGACTGTCTGTGTGGAGTTTGCACGTTCTCCCCGTGTCTGCGTGGGTTTCCTCCGGGTGCTCCGGTTTCCTCCCACAGTCCAAAGATGTGCAGGTTAAGTGGATTGGCCATGCTGAATTGCCCGTAGTGTTCAGGGATGTGTGGGTTATTGGGGGATGGGTCTGGGTGGGATGCTTCAAGAGGCAGTGCGGATTTGTTGGGCTGAAGGGCCTGTTTCCACACTGTATGGAATCTAATCTAGTAACCTCTGGAGCAGATTCAATTTGATCCTGGACATTCTGGTCCTGAATCAGCAGCATGACGAGTGTGCCACAAGATCTTCAAATACTGCATGCTGTTAGTACAGCAAATATTGAAGCAGTTGATTTGGATCAATTGATTAATGAATTGACTGGGCAGACAGAAAGGGGAGGAACAGGTGGGACTCATGCACAGAAGGGTAAGATGGGCCCTCTTATGGCAGAGCGGTAGTGTCCCTGTCCCTGGTCCAAAAGGCCCAGGTTCAAGTCCCACCTGCACCAGAGGTATGCAATAACATGTCTGGACAGGTTGATGAGGGAAAAATGGTTAAATTTTTTAAAAATGAGTTGTCAAGAAACACCATCCATAAAGAAATATTTCTTGACTTAAAATCCAAATGACGGGCATCATTAGTTTAGTAATTCAGAAGAGCAATGATTCACTTTTAAAATAGAGTCCGATTTTAGAAC